>NW_027189156.1:1104690-1124690 GCF_040958095.1 Procambarus clarkii | reverse complement strand
CGGGAGAAGAGGAACCGAGAGAGAGAGAAGATTGGCGAAGAGGAGATCATGAGAGGAAGCATGGAGTACCTGTTGGACGCAGTGAAAGTGCAAGGTGTTATGATCCCAGGTAGCCGAAAAACGAGTCTCCCCTTTGAGAATTATTCTATCAGGCCTGACCTGACTAGGAGGTCAAAGAAATATAGACATGAAGATTCATATGTTAAATAATTGGTTGGATTTGATAGATAATTTAAGAATGTAGGCAGTGAATAAGAAAATAAGTAAATGACTTGATATAAGATGTGGAGAGTTTGCTGGAGGTGTGAGGCTCACTTGAGAGGAGCTTGAGCTCTCTTGAGCTGAAGAAATTGTGAGGGGAGGGAGTGCTCCGTTATAGCCCCTGTTAGAGAGGAACCCCTGTTGGATATACCTTCAAGAGGAAGGACGTGGACAGACGTCTGAGGAATAAGTTAGGAGGCGTGTCAGCTCAAGTCAGGAACTGCAGAAGGTGTTGAGGGGACAGTTAAAACAGTTCTGGGGGTAGCCTGAGGCGCCCTGAGTGTCGCCGCCCCATCGAGGAGCGACCTGCAGGAGATCTTTTTGTGGTTTGTCTGGGGAAGGAGTTGCTGAGAACTTCGAAGCTAACAGAGAGGGGGTAGTTGATGAGTCTGCAAGGTTGTGGAAGGTACTGAACTCTGAGGGAGAGCAGCCATACAGTGAGGAAGAGAACTCAAGAAGGAGGAGTAGCTGTGCTGTGAGAAGAGGAGTAGTGGAATGAAGTTTCATATGCTTCTGTGATACCAGTGGTGAAACACCATTATTTCTCAAGGAAGACTTCATGTGTGTAGCAGCCTGGAAGAGCTGCAGCAAATCCTGGTAGATAAATCCGGAAGAACCTGATGATGTCAGGATAATGAACTTCCAGATGTGGAAGGGAAGTTCTTATTGATTACTTGTAAGGAGTTGATAGAGTGTTTGGTTGTCATTAGCGTGCAAGACGTAGTGAAAAGTGGGTGGTTGATTACCGTATTTGTGCCAAGGAGTACTTATACTGAAGTATAGAGTTACAACTGTAGGCTGGAGTACCAGCAGAGACGTACATATGTGTTCTAGGACTGATAGGGTGATTGATTGATCATTGTTGTATATCAAGGAATATTTATACTAATATTTATGTCATTGCAGTTAAAGACTGGTTTTCCTTGTATGCATTTATGTATATGTATATATATATTCTTTTTCCGATAGTGCAATATTGTCTTATAAGACTTGACCTACTTGATGAGGTTGGTATTATTAGGTGGTGAGTCAGGAGTTAGAATACCACTTGATAAGCAGATGATAGAGTCCTGATGGTATTGGAGTGCAACCTGACTACAATAGTATAGTGTTGGAGATATATTATTATACGTGTATATGTATTGTCCATACGTGTATATGTATTGTCCATACGTGTATATGTATTGTCCACACGTGTATATGTATTGTCTATACGTGTATATGTATTGTCCATACGTGTATATGTATTGTCCATACGTGTATATGTATTGTCCACACGTGTATATGTATTGTCCATACGTGTATATGTATTGTGCCTTGTCCAGGAAATGTATTCAAATTTGCTGGTGTTTTCCCTTGCCCTAGTGAGGCTTCCCAGAAAATAAGAAAATAAGAGAGAGAGAGAGAGAAAGAACCAAGAACCAAAGCTGAGGACAGGGTAGTAAGGAGCAATATAAAAGAAAAGTCAAATTTTGTATATATTCATCTTGACAGTCTCTACTGTTTTTATTTTGTTCTCTCCACCAAACTTGTGTATCCTTCATGGCTATCTAGTGATCTTTATTCTACTTCTAATTGGTTCAATTCTTTTGTTTACTTGTATTTATTGTTGTGTTTTGCTATAATTATTCTCTAATTATAGCAGACTTTGTATTTATGTAAGCATTTACCTCAGTGTCTTAGTAAAATCTTGCTCATAAATATAATCTTACCCTGTTATTTTTGTTTTTGTTTTTAATTTTTAAATTTAATTGTAATTTGATTTATACATAATTTATTGTAATTAATTACTGAGCTCATTTTTTTTCTTAAGTTCATACTAATTATAGGTTCACAACTAAGCTATATTAAATAATTGATTTTTAAGATTATCTTTACTTTACGATTATTATTTGTCTCTTTTTTTTTGCTATATATTATTCTTGTCAGTCTACTGATTTTTTCTTCTCTCTTAACCTAACTACTGTATCCTTCCTGGCTATCTACGGGGATCTTTACTCTACTTCTAATTGTTTCTATTTTTTGTGTATCTACGTTTATTGTTGTGTTTTGCTACAATTACTTTCTATTTACAGCAGATTAGTATTTAACTGTTCCTGTAATTGCTTATCTTATTGTATCGTGACATTATTTTATCTATATGCTTACTGATATTGATCCTGATCGAAATCTTCTGTCCCATATCCACACAAATCAGCACATTGATCATCATTATTGTAGGTATTACACAGCAAATCTTGCAAAAAACAAACTCCTAAATATCACCTGCTTATCAGTTTACAACCAAAATGTTAGGTCACTTGGTAAACATTTTGATGATATAAATGCACTACTTACAGCACTAGGTACTAACTTATCATTCATCATTTTAAGAGAAACTTGGCTAAGTAAAGACTATACCCAACTCTACCATTTAGCTGGTTATAAAGTCATTCATAACTGCAGGCCTAATAAAAAGATCGTGGCACAGCAATATATTACAAAGATACCTTCATTTGCAATAGTGTCATTAGTGATAGAGACGACTATTGTGAATATACCTTTGCCAAGTTCTCCAGTAAATCCCTTAAATCCTCTCTGACTCTCGGTGCCATCTATAGATTTCCTAATACCAACGTAGCTTCATTCTCAGACAACGTAAAGAATCTTATCATAAATAACAATCTCAACAAAAATCACATCATTCTGGAGGTGATTTCAATATTGACCTGGGTCTTCAAAACAACCCTCAAGTTGACTATTTCCGTAACAGCATGCACTCCTGTATGCTAATCCCCACAATCACCAAGCCCACCGAGTCACTCAAATATCTGCCACTACCCTGGATCACTTATGGACTAATATAACAGCTCCCCTTACATCTGGGGTAATATGACAGAACTACTGACCACTATCCTACCTTCCTCATAGCAAACATGGACACAGCACCACCAGAAAGCAAGAAACTCTCATTCAGGCTACATAGTGAATCAGCTTTAGGCAATCTTTCTAATGCACTTCACAATATTAACTGGGAATCTGAATTTAAAAATACACAGGATATGAACTCATTAACTAACTTCTTTCTCTCCAAAACTCTAAGCCTCTACAACACTCACTGTCCCCTCCTTACTAAACAAGTAACTGATAAAAGAAAAAATAACCCGTGGCTCACAAGTAGCATAATCAAATCAATCAACAAAAAACATGAATATGAAAAGAAATTTAGGATTGGCCTAGTTACAAAGGAAGTAGTTAAGAGGTACTCATCAGTGCTTACCAGTATCATAAGAAAAGCTAAACTTTCATAATATGAGACTATATTCAAAGAAGCAAAAGGCAACATGAAAATCACATGGAAAACCATCTCTAATATCCTAGGAACTAAACAACACTCCCACAACCAGATAACACTCTCTAAGTATGGCCTTACACCGTCATCTGATTTAGAAATGGCGAATGAATTTATTAGCTTCTTTTCACCGGTTGGTGCTAACCTTGCCAGTAAAATCCCACAGACTCAGACACATATCAACACATATCTCTCAGGCAGCTATCCAAACTCTCTTCTCCTCTCACCAGTCAGCCCGACAGATGTTGTGTCCATCATACACTCACTAAAAACCAAAGCTGGGAACATCAGTGAAATCCCATCCATTGTATACAAGAGCGCCTCCCACGCCCTGGCCCCACCTATAGCTTGCTGTTCAACAAATCCCTTGAGTGTCATACCTTCCCTGATATCATTAAAAAAGCAAGAGTAACGCCAGTTCATAAAGGAGGTAATTCGGTAGACATAAACAATTATAGACTAATATCAAACCTACCCATACTATCAAAAATATTTGAAAAAAATATCTACAAACAGCTCTACTCCTACCTCGTAAAATTCGACATTCTTAGCCCCTGTCAGTTTGGCTTCCGCTCCCAAAAGAGTACCAACGATGCAATTATTAGTCTCCTTGATATAATTTACTCAGCCCTTGACAAAAATGAGTTTCCGATTGGACTCTTCATTGACCTGAGAAAGGCCTTTGATACTGTTAATCACAATTACCTCTCACGTAAACTCCATCATTATGGAATCCGAGGCCATACACTGGACTATATCCAATCCTATCTTAGTGATAGAAACCAATGTGCAGCCATCAATAATATAACCTCTCCCACTCTACCAATAACCGTTGGAGTGCCACAGGGCAGCATTTTGAAACCTCTCCTATTTCTTATATACATCAATGATCTGCCTAATGTCTCTAACATTCTGAAACCTATATTGTTTGCTGATGATACTACCCTCATCTATTCTAACCCCAACCCACATACACTAAATAATGTTGTTAATAATGAACTAAAAAAAGTCCACTTATGGATGTCAACCAACAAACTAACACTTAACATAGAAAAGACCTACTACATCTTATTTGGAAGCAAATCTACAAATGCAATTCAGCTTCAGATAGACAATGTAAACATTAGCAGTAAAAATGATGGTAAGTTTCTTGGCCTATTCCTAGACAAGAGACTCAACTTCAGCACCCACATACAACACATAACTATGAAAGTCTCTAAAACAGTTGGTATACTCTCCAAAATCAGATATTATGTACCTAACTCTGCTCTCATCTCTCTATATTATGCACTAATCTATCCCTATCTTAATTATGGTATCTGTGCATGGGGTTCAACCACTGCAAACCACCTCAAGTTCATCATCACCCTGCAAAAATCTGCTATCAGAATAATAACAAATTCTGCTTTCAGACAACACACAGCCCCTTGTTTAACTCCTAAACATGCTTAACATAATCTCACTCCATAAATTCTCTTGTGTCAACTACATTTACAAAACCCTGTTCTTAAATCCAAATCCTGCTCTGAAACTCTTCCTGGACAGATGTAATAGGACCCGTTATCACCACACCAGAAATAAATATCTCTTGATATCCCCAGAGTCAAACTTAATCTGTGTAAACACTCTATGCAAATAAAGGGACCCAGTCTATGGAACTCACTCCCTATTGAATTGAAAAGCTGTCCAACTTTTACATCATTCAAAAACAATACTAAAAAGTACTTAATTTCATCTTCATAGTTTTTTTACCTTTTGCTTTAAAATTGCACTGTATCTATTGCTACCCAATCTCCCAATCTTTATGTACCCAATCTGAACATCTTTATCATTGTGATCATTGCTGTCTTCTTATATGTGCTGTCAATCTGCTGTATGGTGTCTATTAATCTTGTTTAAATTACCAATCAAGCTGTCAATGTAATCAATCAGAGCTTTAATATACCAATGTGCTTTAATATACTTATTAATCTCTCTCATCTCATTTTTTTTCTTGCAATGTATCTGTTATCATTTTATTAATTCTGATAGAATTTACCTACTTAAAATTATCTGTTAGATTAAGGACCTGCCCGAAACGCTGCGCGTACTAGTGGTTTTACAAGAGTGTAAATACTGAACTATGCTATGTATTCTCATAAACCCAATGTACCTTATTGTATATAAATAAATAAATAAATAAATAAATAAATAAATAAATAAAAAGGGGATTGAGGAGATCATACCACATAAGGAGAGAGTGGGGAGTCACAGTGGCTCGAGTGGGTGTGTGCACGTGACAACGAGGCTGGTGTTGGAGCTACAGCCCCTAAACGTGTGACGTTGAGCCCTTCTCCAAGTGCCTGAAGCATCCACGGTGATCTCCTGGTAAAAATAAGCACTCTACGGAATTTTGGGGTTGGTTGTCTGAAAGGAAGGATGACCAGCAACGAGAACAACTTCATCATCAAAAGAAATTGGGGGCCTGTACAGGAGAGTGAACTGACACACCCACACTCTGTCTAAAAGTCGATTGTACAACCTTTGTGAAATAAGTAAACTGTGTGACCGCAGGTATATATTCTCTCTCTCAGAAGACTCACATGACAAGATGGATAAGGTACAAGCAGTTGTGGAGTCAGGCAAGCCTGAGGACTTGGAAGGATGCACCAGGGAACAGTTAAAACAAATAGCGGAGAAATGTGGCATCAGGGTGAAAGCATCTAATGTAGCTGGGATGAAGGATGAGATCCTGAGGCAGTTGAGAGTCAAGAGTGAAGCGGCAGAACAGGGAGCCCAGAAAGGAGCTAAAAGTGGAAAGGAGGATGATAGGCAGGATGAAGTGAGATCCTAGAGATCGAGTAGGAACAGTAAGAGTAGCCGCAGTATTGGGAATAGCAGGAACAGGAGTCTGGAAAGGTTCCAGTTAGAGCTACAGATGCAACAACAGCGTGAGGAGAGACAGTTCCAGCTGGAAAAGATGAAATTAGAACTCCAGATAAAAAATGAAGCTGAGAGGGAAAAAGTGATAACCAGACTGGAGGTAGAAAAAGAGAAAACCAGACTGCAGGTAGAAAAAGAGAAAACCGGAATAAGAGAATTGGAATTATAACAGGAGAAAGAGAAAGAGAAAGAAAAAGCCCAGGTCGAAAGGGAAAATGAGAGAACAAAGCAAATGCAAATAGAAGCAAATAGAACCCTGGCTGAGCAAAGGATCGAACGTGGGTTGCCAGAGAGCATCATCCAGGTATCTCACTCGTCGATAGGGAAGATTTCCTGAGACCTGGAACTTTAAGAACAAGAGGTCATATATGTAAACTAGCTAAACACAGATGCCGAAGAAATATAAGAAAATTCACTTTCGCAAACAGAGTGGTAGACGGTTGGAACAAGTTAGGTGAGAAAGTGGTGGTGGCCAAGACTGTCAGGAGGTTCAAAGCGTTAAATGACAAAGAGTGCTGGGAAGACGGGACACCACGAGCGTAGCTCTCATCCTGTAACTTCACTTAGGTAATTACACTCACCAGATGTAAGGGTTAGGGAAAAGGACATTTCCCTATTTGTGCCCGAAGAGGCAGAGAGCTTCTTCGAGCATTTTGAAAAGGTAGCCAATATTAAGGAGTGCCCACAGGAAGAATGGACCCAGCTGGTCCAGTTAAGATTGACCGGTGCAGCCAGGGAGGCAGACATCCAATTGTCACTGGAAGAATGCCAGGATTATGCCACAGTAAAGAGCAGCATATTGCGCTCATTTAAGCTAACCCCAGAGACTTAAACGAAACACTTCAGAGAGATGCTGAAGGTTGGAGCATGCACGTTTGCTGAGACAGCAAGGGATCTAGAGAGGCGATTCCAGAAGTGTATTGAAGCTACCGGAGTTGGGTCGTATGCTGACCTAAAGCAATTGATGGTCATGGAAAAGTTCCTGGAAATGATGCACCCTGAGACAAAGTTCGAGATCCAAGAGGCAGGGGTGAAGGATGTGAAAGATGCTGCAGATAGGGCGGATATGATTACCGAAGCATGCAAGAGCTTGAGGGAGAACAGAATGAGAAGCAAGGTGAGACGAAGCAATGACAGACCCAGTGGAGTCTGGGAAGGAAGAGGTTTTGGGGGACAGACATACAGACCAGCCAATTTTAAGCCCCAGGAAGGAAAATTGCAGAGTCGCTTGCTAGAGGTAAGCAGGAAAATAAAAATGTGCAGAGGAGACAAGAGTCCAGTGAAGCTCCACAGAGTATGAGTAGTGTGTCTGGCCCGAGGAACTCCAATACTAGTGGGCAGAGTCAGAGTCACTGGGGGCGTATAGGAGAGATTTCTCCCAAATGAGGTGCTACAAGTGCAACAGATCGGGTCACATGACGACATTGTCGGCAGGGCAAGAGAGTCGTGACCCTGACCACGTGTGATCCCCGGAAGAAGTACGTTGATGTACAACAAGACAAACCACAGAAGGTAGATTTGATGAACGAGTGGTATAGACAGTTCATCAGTAAAGGTTGGGTCAGCATAGAAGGTCAACTCGAGGTGGAGGTTAGTATCCTCAGGGATACTGGAGCCAATCAGAGTTTGATTCTGAGAGGCCTAATCGGAAACGATCGACTGTTAGCTGGCAGTAGGAGGATAAAGGTTCATGGGTTGTTGTCTAAGAGTGACATGCCCGTGTCCAGTTGTGACATGTGTGCTGTCCAGTTGAAGTCAGATTATTTGTTGGCGGAGGTGATGTTGGGAGTGTGCCCCAACATACCTGTTCCAGAAGACCAAGTGATCCCGGGGAATGACTTGTGTGGGTCCAAGGTGTTGCCAGAGCTGATAGTAAAAGCTGTGCCGGAGGAGTACCTGGAAGGACTGCGGTACGAGTGGAACACCGGACAAGGTAGATCTAGCCAGTATTCTCGAAGATGAGGCAGAGGACAGTCAAGTCATTGTATACCCAGCCTGTGTAGTGACAGAGTCGGATGTAGCCGCTGAGGATGACACTGGAGATGATATAGCAGTGTCGACTCCACCAAGGGAGGAGGTCAACGTGAATATAGCTGGGTTGTTCGGTGAAGGTCCAGCTCAGAAGAATGAAGATTCGAGGAGACAGGAAGTGAAGATGACCCTACCTGAACGGTTCAGTGTGAACTGAGCGGACTTGATTAGGACACAAAAAGAAGTGTTTATAGAGATAATCAGGGAGGTGAAAGGGGGAAATTCATGCCCGAATTACCCTGTGCATTACTACTTAAACAATGACGTACTAATGAGGAAGTGGCTACCGGACAAAGCCGGCGCAGATAAGGTGTGGTTAGAGAAGCACCAAGTGTTAGTGCCGAAGGAGTTCAGGGCGGCAGTGCTAGAACTAGCCCACACCGTAGATATGGCAGGGCACTTAGGGGTGAAGAAGATGTTAAATAAGGTGCAGGAGCACTTCTACTTGCCGAACATGTGGAAGGATGTAGAGAGGCATTGTACGACATGTTTGGCATGCCAACGTGCAGGTAAGCCGGCTTCGGCTTACCGAAGGCACCTTTAAAGTCAATACCGGCGTTTGGTAAGCCCTTTGAGAGGGTCTTGATAGACTGTGTAGGTCCGTTGCCGAGGACCAGAAAAGGCCACGAGTATTTACTGACCATAGTGCACAGCCACCCGTTTCCCCGAAGCGATCCCCCTGAGAAGAGTGACGTCGAGAGCCGATCTGGATAGACTACAGAACTACCTTGCGTGGGTAGGCATGCCCAAGGTTATCCAGACGGACCAGGGGAGCGTCTTCCAGTCGAAGTTGTTTAGGGAAACTGTGAAAGGATGGAGGGTAGAGCAAGTGCGCTCGTCACCGTATCACCCTCAGTTGCAGGGAGCGTTGGAGCGTTTCCATGGAGCGCTAAAGAGCTTGTTGAGGGTATACTGCGCTGAGGAAGGGCGTAAGTGAGACGAGGCATTACCATCCGTGTTGTTCACCATCTGGATGCGGTAGTGGAATCACATAGATTCACCCCATTTCAATTGGTGTATGGACATTCAGTGAGGAGCCCAGTGGGTGCACTGAAAGAACAACTCACCGCGGATAGGCCTAAGGAGGATGTGGGACAATATGTAAAGACCTCTAGAGAGCGACTCTCTAGGGCCAGAGATTTGGCCAAGGAAAATCTGAGAACGTCCCAAGCAGAAATGGTCAGATATCACGACAGGAAGGCAAAGGACAGGAGATTTTAGGAAGGAGATCAGGTGTTAGTCCTCCTGCCGGTGAAAGGAAGTATATACAAGTCGAGATTTTGTGGACCATATACAATCCAGAAGGCGTTAGGGGATGTGAATTATGTAATACATATGCCAGATCGTCCGAGGAAGTCACAGGTTTGCCACGTGAACATGATAAAGAAGTACTATGACAGAGATAAGCCTCTAGGCGAAGAAGGACAGATGGAAACCCCGTCACAGACGACTGTGCTTTGTGTGGGAGACGGCAAAGGAATAGAGGAGGAGAACGGTAAGTTAAAGAGGGCCGATGGCACGTAGATATCGAATACGGAAAGCCTGGCCAAGATAGGTGAGCATCTGGGTCATTTGGAGGATGACCAACGCCAGGAACTAGTGGAGATCCTCCAGAAGAATAAGTCGTTTTTCACGAACGTGCTCAGAAGACACCGATAACGGTGCATGAAGTAAATGTAGGGAGTGCTGACCTCATCAAGCAGCACCCTTACAGAGTTAACCCGGAGAAAGCAGCGGCGATGAGAGCAGAAGTAAAGTATTTGCTAGATAACAACTAAGGGGCCATCTCCCCCGAAATAAAAAGTTGTTGTAGGGTATTCATAATTTATTATCCTGATACATGTGAAAGGTGCTGCACATAGGCCAAGTTTCAGCATCCCAGCCTAAATAGAGACGGAGAAAAAAAAAAAAAAAAAAAAATACGAATTTTTCAATTATGTTCAAAAAATTTCACAGCCCACAATTGTGAACCAAAATCATTTATAAGACACTCAGCTATGACCTTACTATATAATAAAGATTTGCATGTCACATTATTTTCCTAGATGTATTTAGTGCAATAATACAGATTTTATAAAAGTTTCCCAAAAACGTATGCAACAAAATGAGGTGTATCATTATTTATAAAATCAATAAATCTACGTAGATAAGAATAATGACATGCGTTTATAGAGGCGTAAACTCTACATATAATGTGCAAGTTTCATGTAAATAGAATAATAAATAAAGGCTGTGAAATTTTATCTAGTATTAAAAGTTGGAGTTGCGTAGCGCGCTCTCAAAGTCTACTGAACCTGCGGTCACTCGTGAGTGGTGATTTACGCATTGCGGCCAGCTCGTATGGAGAGCTCGCATGCATCTAGCTGTCAATGCTTCTCTCTTGTTCGTTTGGTAAGTCATATTGCAGTACAAATAGCTAAAAATCCAAAAATAGCATGTTCTGGGAGATATTGTGTGAGCGCGTCAGCATACATCCTCTCTCCATGAGAGACACGCAGTCACTGACTGCACCACCCTCGTGTCAGACCATATGTTGTGTTGCTATATGGTTAGTTTATATTCATTTTATGCATAACATGTTATTTTCAACGCTATTACGAAAAATAAGACATCTACAACGTAAGATACAATACCCCGCGGCGTACTCACGGCGCGAGGACCAGATTCACGAAAGTTGCAGCGGGAAATTTGACTCTAATTACGTTATTTTTCAAGATATCATTAAACGGTTTGGACCACAGTGTTGCCAGAACGTTGTAGTATTTTTCGTAATTTTTCGTAAATATTCCATTTTTCATCGGACTTTCGGTGACATGGCCCCTAAGCAGAGGTTAGCAACAGTGACTGGAGTTTGGCGTGCCTCCTCCTCGTGAAGAAGAGTGATGGCACGTACCGGTTCTGCACCGATTACAGGAAAGTGAATGCAGTCACAGTCGCTGACACGTTCCCGATACCACGCATAGATGATTGCATAGATCGGATTGTGAGTGTGTGGTATGTCTCGAAAATAGACCTGCTGAAGGGATACTACCAGATTCCCCTGTCCGAGGAGGCCAAGAGAATCTCAGCGTTCGCGACACCCGACGGCTTGTACCAATATAAAGTGGTGCCGTTCAGAATGAAGAATAGTCGCAGTTGCTTCCAACGAGAAATGAATCAGGTATTACAAGGCACGACAGGATGTGCAGTGTACCTCGACAACTTCCGGTCCTCCATGTGGGTCTCTGTTCTCCCAATCTATCTTACCGTGGTTGAAGTCTCTCATGATTAGTAGTGTGGATCTGTTCCTGCTAGCTACAGAAGCTGCTCTCTCTATTATATTGATGGTGGTAATGTTGTTTCTATCATATTCCTGTCTGGGTCTTCTGTCGTTTGGTGGGGGGTTATATATGACTCCTACTACAATTTTTTGTCCTTCAATCCAATTGCTATGGTACTTGTTATATAGTCACTGAAATCTCCACAGCCTTGAACAACTATCTCTTCAAAACTCCAGCCTTTTCTTATCAGCAAAGCTACACCACCTCCTCCTCTTTCTTCTCTCTCATCCACCACGGGCTCACTATAGCCCGTGCTACTTGGGACTTTTTGTTCTAGGTAGTGTGACGGTGTTCCCCCCCCCCCTTATATTTCTCCCACGCCTGCTGTAAGAGTCATGTCCACTTTACCCGAGCGTTCTCTACATCGCAGGCATCAGTTTGATATATGTGGGAGAGTGTAGTGTTCTCGAAGTATCGAGAAATTGTAAAAGAAGAGTATTTTGGGCTGTGGTATAGGCCCTTTAGGAAGCCAATATGGCGCTGGCTACTCTGTTTTGCCGCCAAAACTGTGTGACGTCAGTGGCACCAGATTGGTCACCGACAGCGATGTGGCACAGGGAGCCAATGAAAACCTCCCATGGCGAATATGACGTCACGAAGGAAGGGGGGTCCGGTCAGAGCGCCACGGCGGCGCCATCAGTCTGACACGACACGTCAAGGTGGACGGATGTGTGAAGGTTGATCCTGTCAATCTGACAGTAATACGCCACTCCCGTGGATCTTATGCGTCACCCGTAGTCTGCACGTACGCTGAGAGGTCTTCCTTCATTCCATGTGTGGACCAAAGAGGGAATTGACAGAATATTGAGCATCAAGTGCTCCAGGGTCGGGTGCGGTGCAGGTGAAGTCTAGGCAGTATCGTCTGGGTCGTCTGATAGTTTCACAGTGACGACGTAGCGGCTGGGCCAATCCACTGGGAAGCAGTGAAAGAAGACACTAATCGGGAATCCGTACGACTGCAGCCGAGATGTAGGCAGGCAGCCGTAATCGGGAGGAGAAGTTGACGGCCGGGAGACCGACTCCAACCCTACAAGACATGGAGGAGGAGCAGGGACCCGCAGAGGACAGAACATGGAGACGACGCGTTTATTTTGGGACATTGATTGAGTTCCTGGAGGACACGACAGGGTGTGTGTGGGGGCGTTCCCTACACGAGGCAGGAGCCTGGACCAGGAGCTACAACTCAACTCTCACCGGAGGATAAGTGGAAGTAGGTGATTATAGTTTCCCTCCCAATTCCCCTTTAGTCAGCTATATTATTTAGCCACAGTATTTTGTATGTCGTGAGCAAGGCTCACCTATGTCACAGTAAGGCACAAGGTGCAGAGTGGGGCTACATAGAGCACTCACGGTATTTATTATTATTATTGGTGTGTGCAGGCACCCGGAGTAATTGATGAATTTACTGTGTTGATAATGTCTTTCATGAGACTTTAATATGATCATTTAGTGAGAGAATATATATATATAAGTGTACCAGTATTTGGTGTTAGGCTATGTGCCTAGTAACTATATTATTACTATTATTGATGTCTATGATTTATCTATATATATATATATAGGTCTATGCTTGTGTATTGAATAATCATTCATGTGTGCAGTGATCAATTGAATATTCGCCCACGAAAGGAATTACTGAGAACTCCAGTAATATATACTTGCATGCGTTATCATTAAATGAGGGGCAGTGTGTTATACCATGATAGAGAAATATTGTGTTCATTAATACAGAAATGTTTGATTGAGCTCAAGATCAGTGCAGCGAAGTATTTACGTGCTATTGTCGCAAATATTGTGTGTTTGAACATTTAGTGATCCTTGAGAATTTAAAAAAACAGGCGCCTCACACCAGGCAAACAAATAAACGAACATTCACGCGGTGGGAGTCGCCCAGCTGATTTTGACATTGACGTGAGGGGGAGCATTGCCAGCTTGGCGAGTTCATGATTATTTGTGAGAACGAGCGACTTCCGCATGAAATAGCTGTTTGCTTATTGATATAATCTTGTGATGTCTTGAGTTTTAAGTAAAATACAAAATACCTTGGTGTTTATATCATCCCCTCCATATTTCTTGTGGCTATATAATACCTGAAAGGAAATAGAGTGATAGAAATAAATACCTGCCTGATATCAGATCTATTGAGTGTGTTCTTGCCACTGCTACCACAATTCAACAAAACCACTGACATGTTACTGGACACCGGAAACACCAGTTGGCGACCTTGTGGTTAGTAGTAGAGCCTAATGTTGGGGCGGGCACACATGCTGTAAAGAGAACTAGCTGTGTTCTCACTCATTCTCGATCAGAGGCTGGTTGGGATTGACTGGGATACTCTCCTGGCGTACAGTGGCGCCGCGAGGATAGAGTGAAGACCCGCAGGGCTACGGTGAGTGACCTTGGGTATACTGTTACTCGCCCCTCTTACGGTGAACCCCGACAGTAGCGAATCTCAAACAACAACAGTTCTCTCTCTTTCCTCACTACATAGTAGTTCTGTGGAAACACTGCATTTGTTATGGTTTTTGTTAGCTTTGCTTCTGTGAGTGCTATTATGTCTGGGTTTTCTTCTAGTGCTAATTCTCCAAGTTCACGTGTTTTATTCATAATACCATTTGTATTAGTGAACGTTGGCATGGAGCTCACTTTCTTCTGTTCATTCTCTTGTCCCCTTCTTGGTGAGCGTTCTGCTGATGGAGGAAGCTGTTCAATAGGTGTGAAGGCGGTTTCAATAGGAGGCGGTTAACAGGGTCTCATTGGACTTTGGGGGGGGGGAAAGTTCAAGGGAAGGTGGGGACAGGTAGGGTATGTGGTAAGGAGGTAGGGGGGGGGACATGCAGGATATGGGATGATGGGGAGGAATGATAGGGAGGGTATGGGATGAAGGGGGAAGCGGGGACATGGGGGGGATAAAGGGGGAGGGGGGACATGATTGGAATGGGGAAGGGTTGACCAGGTGGGAATGGGGAAGGGGTGACAGAGTCGGAATGGGGTGGGGGGTGGGGGTGTGGGAAGGTTGAGTGAGCATTTGAGTGGGGGCTGGTAGGGTGAGGGGTAGGGAGGGTTTCTATGCAGAGAAGGGTGGCGGTGTTGCCCACTGCTTGGTGTTGTTGGGATGCTGGTTGTGAGTTCCCCTCTTGATTCTGGGACTGTTATGTTGGGGGCTGCAATTTCCTGATTTACTCCTCTCTCCCAGCGCTTCTTCCTTGCCTCTGTCGCCCTGGCTCTCTCCTCCTTCGTCCTGTCCCTCTGGAGGAATACTTTTTTGCATTCCTCCACATACTGCAGATGACTCTTCCTCTCTAGAATAACCTTCGTGGTCTCGTTTGCAAACATTATCTTTACCACACAGTCTCTGTCCTTGTTGTACCAGCCCAACCTGAAAACCTTTTCAATGTTTTGAATATATGTATATATATGTATATATATATATAATATATATATATATATATATATTATATATATATATATATATATATATATATATATGAATGAAAACTCACACCCCAGAAGTGACTCGAACCCTGTAGTTACCAGTTGCGTTGCTTCTGGGAGTATGGGTTCGAGTCACTTCTGGGGTGTGAGTTTTCATTCGCATATAGTCCTGGGGACCATTCAGGCTTGTTCGCATATATATATATATATATATATATATATATATATATATGTATATATATATATATGTATATATATATATATATATATATATATATATATATATATATATATATATATATATATATATATATTATTAAATATGACCGAAAAAGTAAGATTAATAATTCTAACACGAATTTTCTCAATCTTTCGTACATTACGCTTCACTGTTGGAGGTAAATCAAAAATCACTTCTCCAAAATTCATTTTTATTTCTAGTCTGACGCGACACGGGCGCGTTTCGTAAAACTTATTACATTTTCAAAGACTTCACAAATACACAACTGATTAGAACTTGCGTTTCCCTGATTTTATATCTACATTTGAGTGAGGTGGGAAGGGTGATGTGGCATTACATTTGAGTGAGGTGGGAAGGGTGATGTGGCATTAACACAAGACAGAACACTAGGGGATATTAATAGGGTATTAAAAGTATCAACACAAGACAGAACAGAAACAATGGGTATTGAATAGAAGTGTTTGTAGAAAGCCTATTGGTCCATATTTCTTGATGCTTCTATATTGGAGCGGAGTCTTGAGGTGGGTAGAATATAGTTGTGCAATAATTGGCTGTTGATTGCTGGTGTTGACTTCTTGATGTGTAGTGCCTCGCAAACGTCAAGCCGCCTGCTATCGCTGTATCTATCGATGATTTCTGTGTTGTTTACTAGGATTTCTCTGGCGATGGTTTGGTTATGGGAAGAGATTATATGTTCCTTAATGGAGCCCTGTTGTTTATGCATCGTTAAACGCCTAGAAAGAGATGTTGTTGTCTTGCCTATATACTGGGTTTTTTCGAGCTTACAGTCCCCAAGTGGGCATTTGAAGGCATAGACGACGTTAGTCTCTTTTAAAGCGTTCTGTTTTTGTGTCTGGAGAGTTTCTCATGAGTAGGCTGGCCGTTTTTCTGGTTTTATAGTAAATCGTCAGTTGTATCCTCTGATTTTTGTCTGTAGGGATAACGTTTCTATTAACAATATCTTTCAGGACCCTTTCCTCTGTTTTATGAGCTGTGGAAAAGAAGTTCCTGTAAAATAGTCTAATAGGGGGTATAGGTGTTGTGTTAGTTGTCTCTTCGGAGGTTGCATGGCTTTTCACTTTCCTTCTTATGATGTCTTCGATGAAACCATTGGAGAAGCCGTTATTGACTAGGACCTGCCTTACCCTACAGAGTTCTTCGTCGACTTGCTTCCATTCTGAGCTGTGGCTGAGAGCACGGTCGACGTATGCGTTAACAACACTCCTCTTGTACCTGTCAGGGCAGTCGCTGTTGGCATTTAGGCACATTCCTATGTTTGTTTCCTTTGTGTAGACTGCAGTGTGGAAACCTCCGCCCTTTTCCATGACTGTTACATCTAGAAAAGGCAGCTTCCCATCCTTTTCCGTCTCGTAAGTGAAACGCAGCACGGAACTCTGCAAATGCCTCCTTCAGCTCCTGCAGATGTCTGACATCAGGTACCTGTGTAAAAATGTCGTCAACATACCTGCAGTATATGGCCGGTTTCAAGTTCATGTCGACTAAGACTTTTTGCTCGATGGTACCCATGTAGAAGTTTGCAAACAGGACACCTAGGGGAGAACCCATGGCGACCCCATCTACTTGCTTATACATGTGCCCATCCGGGCTCAAGAAGGGTGCCTCTTTAGTACAAGCTTGGAGTAGTTTCCTCAGAATACTTTCTGGCATGTCAAGAGGAGTACAGGCTGGATCACGATACACTCTGTCGGCTATCATTCCGATTGTCTCGTCCACAGGTACGTTGGTAAACAGCGATTCTACGTCCAACGAGGCTCTTATCCCTGTGGCCCGTGCGCCCCGCAGTAAGTCCACAAATTCCTTTGGAGACTTCAGGCTGAAGGCGCAAGGAACATAAGGAGTCAGCAGGCCGTTGAGTCGCTTCGCCAGTCTGTACGTGGGTGTGGGTATCTGGCTAATGATTGGCCGAAGTGGGTTTCCAGGCTTGTGCGTCTTGACATTTCCATACGCATATCCAGGTTTATATTCCCCAATGATCTTTGGCAGGTGGAGTCCGGATTTCTTGGCGTTCACAGTTTCGATCAGTTTGTTGACCTTTGCTTTTAATTCGGCTGTAGTGTCCTTCGTTACCCTTTGGAACTTAGTTTGGTCAGAGAGTATGATGTTCATTTTCGCCAGATATTCGTCTTTTTTAAGAATGACACATATTGGCGACTTGTCACCTCTCCTGACAACTATCTCCTTGTTCTCACGAAGGCTTTTAGCTGCCGCTTTAAGCTCGGGGGACAGTATGGTGCTTCTGTAGTTGCCTCGATTCTTTCCTCCTTCTGCAATAAGTTCTGCTTGTAAGGTATCTTTGGTAGTGACCTTCTTTTGTGTCTCGAGGTCGAATATGTCGTCCAACAGAATTTCCAACTCTACTTTCCGGGCCATTTCACTCGGTCTGGACATAACATGACAGTTTATGCCCAGATTTAGGAGAGTGACTTGGTCCTCAGTGAGGTTAATTCCTGCAAGGTTCAGGAAGCCATCTCTTGGTCGTGGAATTGCCATAGGTCCTCCATATAATGTTGTTAGTTTCTTGATAATCCTTGTTTCAGTGCTGAGGTGATGTTGGTCTGTGAGGATGTCGAGGTGTTGTTCAATGCGGGTACGGATACTATGGTCGATGTTGCTATTTCTCCACTCGTTTGTAGCATGAAGTAGTTGCGTTTTGTTGTCTTTGATTTCATTCTCTGCCTTGTATATCTGATCACGAATCAGATCCTGGCGATATTTTATCGTGAAGGCTTGATTCCTTGCTGCTGGGTCGTGCACTTTAACATTAGTATATTTTGGTAGCAGTCTTTCCTGTAGACATATATTATTAAATATGACCGAAAAAGTAAGATTAATAATTCTAACACGAATTTTCTCAATCTTTCGTACATTACGCTTCACTGTTGGAGGTAAATCAAAATCACTTCTCCAAAATTCATTTTTATTTCTAGTCTGACGCGACACGGGCGCGTTTCGTAAAACTTATTACATTTTCAAAGACTTCACAAATACACAACTGATTAGAACTTGCGTTTCCCTGATTTTATATCTACATTTGAGTGAGGTGGGAAGGGTGATGTGGCATTACATTTGAGTGAGGTGGGAAGGGTGATGTGGCATTAACACAAGACAGAACACTTGGGGATATTAATAGGGTATTAAAAGTATCAACACAAGACAGAACAGAAACAATGGGTATTGAATAGAAGTGTTTGTAGAAAGCCTATTGGTCCATATTTCTTGATGCTTCTATATTGGAGCGGAGTCTTGAGGTGGGTAGAATATAGTTGTGCAATAATTGGCTGTTGATTGCTGGTGTTGACTTCTTGATGTGTAGTGCCTCGCAAACGTCAAGCCGCCTGCTATCGCTGTATCTATCGATGATTTCTGTGTTGTTTACTAGGATTTCTCTGGCGATGGTTTGGTTATGGGAAGAGATTATATGTTCCTTAATGGAGCCCTGTTGTTTATGCATCGTTAGACATCATAAGAAGGAAAGTGAAAAGCCATGCAACCTCCGAAGAGACAACTAACACAACACCTATACCCCCTATTAGACTATTTTACAGGAACTTCTTTTCCACAGCTCATAAAACAGAGGAAAGGGTCCTGAAAGATATTGTTAATAGAAACGTTATCCCTACAGACAAAAATCAGAGGATACAACTGACGATTTACTATAAAACCAAAAAAACGGCCAGCCTACTCATGAGAAACTCTCCAGACACAAAACAGAACGCTTTAAAAGAGACTAACGTCGTCTATGCCTTCAAATGCCCACTTGGGGACTGTAAGCTCCAAAAAACCCAGTATATAGGCAAGACAACAACATCTCTTTCTAGGCGTTTAACGATGCATAAACAACAGGGCTCCATTAAGGAACATATAATCTCTTCCCATAACCAAACCATCGCCAGAGAAATCCTAGTAAACAACACAGAAATCATCGATAGATACAGCGATAGCAGGCGGCTTGACGTTTGCGAGGCACTACACATCAAGAAGTCAACACCAGCAATCAACAGCCAATTATTGCACAACTATATTCTACCCACCTCAAGACTCCGCTCCAATATAGAAGCATCAAGAAATATGGACCAATAGGCTTTCTACAAACACTTCTATTCAATACCCATTGTTTCTGTTCTGTCTTGTGTTGATACTTTTAATACCCTATTAATATCCCCTAGTGTTCTGTCTTGTGTTAATGCCACACCTTCCCACCTCACTCAAATGTAATGCCACATCACCCTTCCACCTCACTCAAATGTAGATATAAAATCAGGGAAACGCAAGTTCTAATCAGTTGTGTATTGTGAAGTCTTTGAAAATGTAATAAGTTTTACGAAACGCGCCCGTGTCGCGTCAGACTAGAAATAAAATGAATTTTGGAGAAGTGATTTTTGATTTACCTCCAACAGTGAAGCGTAATGTACGAAAGATTGAGAAATTCGTGTTAGAA
>NW_027189156.1:1048314-1104190 GCF_040958095.1 Procambarus clarkii | reverse complement strand
TAACACCAGTGCACACACCAGTCACCACAGAATACACAATAACAAAAGTGAACATCATAATAATGCTCAAAGTGCATCAGTTAGCAAACAACTTCAAAATGGATACTAACAGTGAAGAACATCTCACTATACTACAATTGCAGTGAAGTTCGCAACAGAATTAATGACATCATACGGTACGCCCGTGAACACCAAACTGACGTCATAGTGCTACAAGCAACACTAGTAGGTGATGACTTCAACCCAAGACTCAGCGGTAATCAGAAGTTCTCCCTTCCAGCAAAAGAAAGAAAACGGGGCCTCACTACCTTTGTAAATAACAACATTCCCGCACATATTATTGATGACCTGCACATGGGGGATGAGTTTGAATAACTGGGAGTAACCCTTCACTTAAACAATAATGCTCTACATATAATCAACCTATATGTGCCACAGAGTAAACTTGACCTTGACACACTGCCTGAGTTTGTTAATGAAGAACCTACCCTGCTGGTCGGTGACCTTAATGCCAAGCACCCATATTTGGTGCCAACTGTCATCAGCCCAATGTCAATGGACGGAAACTGTCACTCTTTGTCAGAGAAAGTGAAAACCTTAGAGTCCTGGGTGATGAACAGCCAACTCACCTCAGAGGAGGAAGATTAGACTATGCTCTCCTGTTGAATGCACAGGACACGGATGCCAGTACACACATTGTGCACAGTTTATGTAGTGACCCAACACCATTGGGCGCTGATTACCACCGTCGACATGAGCAAGAGAAGGAAAGAGACGAATGAAAGAAAAAGGTTATCACTCGGACCAGATATGAGGCCGCACTTCATAAACAGGATGAGTGACTGGTTCACGGAATACCAAATCCCAGAAGACATTGATACATTTGTTGATGACCTTATTCACCAAATTGAGAGCTGTCTCAGAGTTCCGCACCGTACGACTGGGCGCAGTAACCCTCAGAAGAAGAAAATAAAATTATGTGAGAACGATTACATAAAGATGCTCAATGCAAATGTTAGGAGCATGAGTAGAGAGCACCGGAGGCATTCCACTGAAAGCAACCAAGACCTGTTTAAAACTGTGTCAAGTAGCCAGGGAAGAGAAGATTTGAAAGCAGGAAAGACAATGGCTTGAATTCACTAGCTCCATTGGAAGGGAAATATCTGAAAGACAAGTATGGGCAAAAATTCAGATTGCTAAGGGAGGCAGAGCCCGGCCTGCGGCTCACAAAGACCCCCAGGGTAAGGCTGAAGAACTAATTCACAAGTGGAGTGTTACAGCATCCTCCTCCTCCGTCATACTGGGAGGCCTAGTCGAGGACCGGGCCGTGGGGACACTAAAAAAAAAAAGCCCCGAAATCATCTCAAGATAACCTCCTCCTCCCTCCCTGCAGAAGTAAGCAGGGAACAGTTCCTCCGACATAATGACAGAAGGATTAGGATAACAAGAGCACTGTCTAGTGATGACGAATATGGGGAACCAATCTCAGCCCAGGGAGTAAGGGGGGCTATGAAAAAGGGTAAAAGTACAGCACCTGGTGAGGCTGGCGTCACCTACGTCATACTTAATGCACTGTGTGACGTGTCTGGGAATCTGCTACTCCATCCGTTTAACAAGTCATTCCTAAGTGGAGTGTTGCCCACAAAATGGAAACATGCAGTAATTGTCCCCATTCCGAAACCCAATGACTCTGACAATTACAGACCTATCAGGCTCATGTCATGCGCTTGTAAGATGATTGAAAGGATCATCCTAAACCGACTGTTGCACAAAATAGGCAGGTTAGGGGAGGGGGTCAATGGATTTGTTAAAGGACGGAGCACAGCAAATTGTATAGTTAATTACCTGGCTAATGACACAGCTAAGTACTCTGTATTTGTTGATATCAAAGGAGCCTTCGACAAAGCACAGGGGATTGCGATCCTGGACGAGCTTCCATGCATGTTTGTCAAGGGGAGACTCATGAAATGAGTTGAAGACTACCTCACAGGGAGGAAAGCCAAGGTTTGCTTCAATGGAGCAGTCTCAAGAACAATGAATATGGAACTCGTTATCCCCCAAGGCGGAGTCTTAAGCCCCACACTTTTCAATGTACTTATGAACGCCATTGCAAATATTGATTTCCCGGTAGGAACACAACAAGTGGGGTATGCAGATGATGTCCTAATACAAGCTCCCACCTTGGGAAAAATTAAACAGTCCATTGAACTCCTCGGAAGGAAATGCATTGGGTTCGGTTTCACTCTCTCCACAAACAAGACAAAAACATACTCTCATCACAAGCGGGGGAGAAAATGAAGAACTACAAATTAATGGTGTAACACTTGAATGGGTTGACCTACAGGTACCTTGGCGTCACTGTCGGCTCTAACAAGGGGAAGAAAGAGGAGCTCAATCAACTCATAGGAACATGCAAAAGTCGTCCCAAGGCACTGAAAGCTATGACCTGGAACGGACATGGAGCCTCTATTGCACAGACACAAAATGATGTACACAGCCTATGTGCGCTCCGTCATAGACTATGCCGCACCAGTTCTGTGCACCTACTCTCAAAGCTATATGAAAAGGCTCGAAAGCATTCAAAATGAAGCCATGACAATCATTCTTGGAGTTCCACGAACTGCCAAAGCGTCTAATCTACGAGAAGAGTTTTCCCTCCACAGTCTTAAAAGCAGAATTAAGGAATTGAATGCTAGGCTTGCAATTAGGATAGCCAGAGATCTCCATTACAATGATATTGCTAAGAGAAAACTGAGCTATGTGTTACTTACAGGTGGAAACAGGAGAAACAAAAAATGGCATCACAGATCTGTCAGCTACCTCGAAGAGCTTTTTTTTTTTGAGATATATACAAGAGTTGTTTCATTCTTGTACAGCCACTAGTACGCGTTGCGTTTCGGGCAGGTCCCTGGAATACGATCCCCTGCCGCGAAGAATCGTTTTTTCATCCAAGTACACATTTTACTGTTGCGTTAAACAGAGGCTACAGTTTAGGAATTGCGCCCAGTAAATCCTCCCCGGCCAGGATACGAACCCATGACATAGCGCTCGCGGAACGCCAGGCGAGTGTCTTACCACTACACCACGGAGACTGCAAGCTTCACCTGCTTGAGCAAGCTCGTGAGCTAATGCGTGTGGAGAGGTTACCTCCCTGGGAGGATGACTCATGCAAGATTATCATCAATGAAATGGCAACGAAAAAATCCAACATGATACCACAAGAAATGAGGCACATGTATCTTGAGAAAATTTATGAAGAAGCCGGAGATGAACTAAATCAAATCTACACTGACGGGTCATCTATGGCAGGGCTGGTGCAGCATACACGGTAATTAAGGATAATGCTTTCCAACGTAGAAATGAGGAAGAAGCGCGTATTGAGAATTATGACTCTTCAACGCAAGCAGAGCTAACTGCCATTGTTATGGCGTTGTGGTTTCTTGAACGAACACTAATGGTGCAGTGATCTACACTGATTCAAGAGCAGCACTGCAAAGCCTAAGTAAAAATCGGGCAGAAAATCTTGCAATAGTCGCTGAAATTAAAAGAGCTGTGAGAGTACTTACCAATCAGGGAAGAGTCATCAAGTTTCTGTGGATCCCCTCCCATGTTGGAATATGTGGGAATGAACGAGCAGATGTGCTGGCTGCTGAAGGCGCTGAAGGAGACCATATTGAATACTTCATACCCAAGACTCTACTACAAATTAGAGGTATTGTCAGGCAACATCACCGTGACAAGGTAACTGAGGAAAGGAGGATAGAAGCACAAACCAGTGAATCTGTACGATGGTACAACATTGTTGCAGCTGGCAATCCCAATCATTATGGACGAAGAGGAGGAGGAGGACGCGAGAGAGAATCAATAATAGCAAGAATGCGTCTTGGATACAAATGTCCATGGAGATTCGGAATGGAAACAACAGTTGATGAGCGAAGTTGCAGAATCTGTGATAAAGAGTGACGGACACCGCCTTGACCACTATCTACGTGAATGTGAACACCTGAGAGACATTAGGAATATGTGTAGAATAATAAAACCCACATTGTTTGAGTTAGAAAAACACTATTTGTCAAATATTGGTACTGTTCTTAAAAGATTCCCCCATTTTGCACCCACAAGATAACCTAAGTTTTTAAGAGTTGACAGATGTTAATCTTTTTGTTTGAGGAGCTGTTCACTTGAGACATTTAACTCTTAAACCGCACAATACATATATAGATGATTTCAGTAACAAAACCGAAACCGCACAATACATTAATAGCTGTTTTCGTATCCAGCGATATAATTTAAACGCCCCGCGTGGGATAGGGGTAGTCATCGGCGAGCCGCACACGACCATAAACAAACGGCACCTCGGAAAAAAATCCCGCATAGGCCGCGATTGTGTAGAGGCCTCAGTTACCCGGCGGACACTATGTCGAGCGCATCAAGCTCCAACGACCGACCCCGCTCAATGAGGCGTTCCTCGCGACCTCTAACCGAGGACGAAATTAATAAGAATTTGTTCCTGGATGCTGATGAATCTGATATTGACGATTCGAACTTTGATCATGACTATACACAGCCCTCAGAGGTGGATACGACCGACGACGAGTGTGAACATGCTGACTCCACCAGGGCTAGGCCTAGCATCTCGCCCATGCCTCCTCACCCTCACTCGACTCCACTTCGTGCCAGACCCCACAGTTCATGTGCTACCTTGCAGGATATAGATGTTTTGGTCGACGAGTCTGAGGAAGGTGAATCATTTTCCGGTTTTAGTGATTTAGAATCGGAAAATAGTTTCGGTGCTAGTGCCGATGAAGTACGTTTCCAAGCGACATTTTGTCGCGTCAGCAGCATCTGGCCCAGCCATGCGGCACTACATGGCACCACATGGGGCGCTGATGAACAAAGACCCCTCAGTATCGAGTAATTTTCCGTCACCGTCCCTGCCCGCCCCTACTGTTGCTAGACCTACTTCAGCTCCTGGTCCACGGTTTCCTCGCCGTGGTGCCGCTATTGGCTCTAGAAAGACACCAGGTGTTTTAGTGTGTAGTGATGGGACAGATTTTGTTCCACAAATTCCTGTGTTTGATAATTCAGATGTTGGAGTTACAGACCTTTTCCCTGATAAGTTGCAGATATGAGTGAAATGGACTACTTTACCGCATATTTCGATAAGCCGCTCATGGAGTATATTGTTCAGGAAACGAACAAATATGCGGCAGATCTTATTGATGAGGAGGAGTTATCTGATTTTTCACGTTTACAGCGATGGCAAGATACGACTGTAAGAGAAATGTATGTGTTTTTGGCACTGTGTATGTTGATGAAACATTGTGTCAAACAAGTAATCGACCATTATTGGAGCAAAGACCATACTGTTCCTACACCGATGTTCCGCAAATACATGTCTCGAGACCGATTTGCGATAATCCTCAGGTGTCTTCACTTTGCAAATGATGAAGATCGGAATGATGATGATGGACTTTGGGAGGTAAGATACGTCCTGAATGAACTTATTGGAAAGTACAGGGATTTCTACGTACCAGCTCAGAAGCTGGTGATTGATGAATCCCTTGTGCTTTTCAAAGAACGTCTTACCTTCAAGCAGTATATTCCCCCCAAGCGCCACCGATTTGGATTGAAATTCTTTGTACTGTATGACTATGAAACAGAAATTGTGTTACACATGATAATGTATACGGGTACAAATGTAGACATTCCTGCTAATGACCAACATGGCTTCTAGGGTAGTGTTGTGAAGTCACTGCTTGCACCATATCTGAACAAGGGCCACATATTATACATAGATAACTGTTATACCAGTCCCTTGCTAACTAGGTTCTTGCTTGATAATAGAACTGGAGTGTGTGGCACAGTGAAGGCAAAACGAAGGGAAATGCCAGTGTTTCCAGGTGCTATGCAGGTTGGTGATTGCGAGCTAAGGAAAACAAGTGCAATGCTTTAAGTGCGGTGGAAAGACAGGCGTGAAGTGAACATGTTGACCACCATTCACAATGGTACAATGTTGGACAGTGGCAAGGTGAACAGAACAAAACATATAATCTATAAGCCAGATTGTGTCTTGCACTATAACATCAACATGAGTTTGGTGCATAAATGTGATATGATGGGGGGGGGGGCAGCAGAGTGTGTACGGAAACCAGTGAAGTGGACCAAGAAAATGTTTTTCTACCTTGTTAACGTAACAATGCTGAACGTTACAGTATGTATCTTGTCAAAACAGGTGGTAAACGTAATTTCCCTGCGTTCAGTTTTACCGTAGTGACACAATTACTAGAAAATTTGGCAAAGCAATTCCTGGCATACAGAGGCCCATTCGATCCCGGTATTATACCATGCTCCAGCACCCAGGCTCGCTTACAGGGATGCCTTTGTCACACACAATCTCAGGTGTTTACCACCAACTGCAAAGCGTGCTGTTGGCCAGCGTGAGTGCATTGTATGCAAGACAACAACCAAGAGGCAACATAAACGAAAAATGGTGATGACTTGGTGCACAGCGTGTCAGGTCCCTCTGTGCTGTGTCAAATGTTTTGACGAGTATCATAGTCTTGATGAGTTCTAAATGTTCAAGACTGGCGCCAAAACATGTAAATACAGAATATGTGAAAGTAAATATTGAAAATAAATCATAAAAAATAGTATATTTTATTGAAAATAAGACATTTTTGTGCAAATATTTGTGACATTAATATGTGGATATAATATATATTGATAACAGTTCTATGAAACAAATCGTCAAGTGAGAACATATTGAACAACACCAGTGAAAAAATTGGGTGTAAAATACGCCATATATAATGTAAATAATACCGTGAAAATAAATTCGCGGCAACTGAGGCTTCGCCGCCGCGCCTGACTCACCCCGGGCCACAGCGCTCCAGCCAAGATGAGCCGTGACGTCTCCAACAAACTTCTGGCTCATTTATTTCGTTGGTAAGTACAATTATTTTTTTATTATTTTTCCCCGTGCTCAGGGAACAAAAATAAAGAGATTAAAAAGAAAAGAAATGCTTGAATATTTTTTGGATGAGCCTGTGGGTGTTGAAGCCATTTGGATCCCTTACAGTTTGAGGGTTAAGCAAGCCCGGATTTGTCTGGGTACAAGTGACAGGATGAACAACCCAGCGGGTTTTCTTCCTATTGGGGAGTGTTGTACATGCTGCTATGGCGGTGTGTCCACTCACAGGATGAGTGACGCTGACGAATACTGTCACTATGACGGTGTGTCCACTCACAGGATGAGTGACGCTGACCAATACTGTCACTATGACGGTGTGTCCACTCACAGGATGAGTGGCGCTGCCCAATACTGTCACTATGGCGGTGTGTCCACTCACAGGATGAGTGACGCTGACCAATACTGTCACTATGGCGGTGTGTCCACTCACAGGATGAGTGACGCTGACCAATACTGTCACTATGGCGGTGTGTCCACTCACAGGATGAGTGGCGCTGACCAATACTGTCACTATGACGGTGTGTCCACTCACAGGATGAGTGACGCTGACCAATACTGTCACTATGGCGGTGTGTCCACTCACAGGATGAGTGGCGCTGCCCAATACTGTCACTATGACGGTGTGTCCACTCACAGGATGATGAGTGGCGCTGACCAATACTGTCACTATGGCGGTGTGTCCACTCACAGGATGAGTGACGCTGACCAATACTGTCACTATGGCGGTGTGTCCACTCACAGGATGAGTGGCGCTGCCCAATACTGTCACTATGGCGGTGTGTCCACTCACAGGATGATGAGTGGCGCTGACCAATACTGTCACTATGGCGGTGTGTCCACTCACAGGATGAGTGACGCTGACCAATACTGCCACTATGGCGGTGTGTCCACTCACAGGATGAGTGACGCTGACCAATACTGTCACTATGGCGGTGTGTCCACTCACAGGATGAGTGACGCTGACCAATACTGTCACTATGGCGGTGTGTCCACTCACAGGATGAGTGGCGCTGACCAATACTGTCACTATGGCGGTGTGTCCGCTCACAGGATGAGTGGCGCTGCCCAATACTGTCACTATGACGGTGTGTCCACTCACAGGATGAGTGACGCTGACCAATACTGTCACTATGACGGTGTGTCCACTCACAGGATGAGTGGCGCTGACCAATACTGTCACTATGGCGGTGTGTCCACTCACAGGATGAGTGACGCTGACCAATACTGTCACTATGGCGGTGTGTCCACTCACAGGATGAGTGACGCTGACCAATACTGCCACTATGGCGGTGTGTCCACTCACAGGATGAGTGGCGCTGACCAATACTGTCACTATGACGGTGTGTCCACTCACAGGATGATGAGTGGCGCTGACCAATACTGCCACTATGGTGTGTGTCCACTCACAGGATGAGTGGCGCTGCCCAATACTGTCACTATGGCGGTGTGTCCACTCACAGGATGAGTGGCGCTGACCAATACTGTCACTATGGCGGTGTGTCCACTCATCAGGATGAGTGACGCTGACCAATACTGCCACTATGGCGGTGTGTCCACTCACAGGAGTGAGTGGCGCTGCCCAATACTGTCACTATGGCGGTGTGTCCACTCACAGGATGAGTGGCGCTGACCAATACTGTCACTATGGCGGTGTGTCCACTCACAGGATGAGTGGCGCTGCCCAATACTGTCACTATGGCGGTGTGTCCACTCACAGGATGAGTGGCGCTGACCAATACTGTCACTATGGCGGTGTGTCCACTCACAGGATGAGTGGCGCTGCCCAATACTGTCACTATGGCGGTGTGTCCACTCACAGGATGAGTGGCGCTGACCAATAAACTCGCCCCTCGGGGCAAAATTAAAAAAATTTAATAACAAGGTGTCACTAAGACACAGACAAAAAATAAAAAGGTGTCACTAGGACACACCCAAACAATAACAAGGCGTCACTAGGACACACCCAAACAATAACAAGGCGTCACTAGGACACACCCAAACAATAACAAGGTGTCACTAGGACACACCCAAACAATAACAAGGCGTCACTAGGACACACCCAAACAATAACAAGGTGTCACTAGGACACACCCAAACAATAACAAGGCGTCACTAGGACACACCCAAACAATAACAAGGCGTCACTAGGACACACCCAAACAATAACAAGGTGTCACTAGGACACACCCAAACAATAACAAGGCGTCACTAGGACACACCCAAACAATAACAAGGTGTCACTAGGACACACCCAAACAATAACAAGGCGTCACTAGGACACACCCAAACAATAACAAGGCGTCACTAGGACACACCCAAACAATAACAAGGTGTCACTAGGACACACCCAAACAATAACAAGGCGTCACTAGGACATACCCAAACAATAACAAGGCGTCACTAGGACACACCCAAACAATAACAAGGTGTCACTAGGACACACCCAAACAATAACAAGGTGTCACTAGGACACACCCAAACAATAACAAGGCGTCACTAGGACACACCCAAACAATAACAAGGTGTCACTAGGACACACCCAAACAATAACAAGGTGTCACTAGGACACACCCAAACAATAACAAGGTGTCACTAGGACACACCCAAACAATAACAAGGCGTCACTAGGACACACCCAAACAATAACAAGGCGTCACTAGGACACACCCAAACAATAACAAGGTGTCACTAGGACACACCCAAACAATAACAAGGCGTCACTAGGACACACCCAAACAATAACAAGGCGTCACTAGGACACACCCAAACAATAACAAGGTGTCACTAGGACACACCCAAACAATAACAAGGCGTCACTAGGACATACCCAAACAATAACAAGGCGTCACTAGGACACACCCAAACAATAACAAGGTGTCACTAGGACACACCCAAACAATAACAAGGTGTCACTAGGACACACCCAAACAATAACAAGGCGTCACTAGGACACACCCAAACAATAACAAGGTGTCACTAGGACACACCCAAACAATAACAAGGTGTCACTAGGACACAACCCAAACAATAACAAGGTGTCACTAGGACACACCCAAACAATAACAAGGCGTCACTAGGACACACCCAAACAATAACAAGGCGTCACTAGGACACACCCAAACAATAACAAGGCGTCACTAGGACACACCCAAACAATAACAAGGTGTCACTAGGACACACCCAAACAATAACAAGGCGTCACTAGGACACACCCAAACAATAACAAGGCGTCACTAGGACACACCCAAACAATAACAAGGCGTCACTAGGACACACCCAAACAATAACAAGGCGTCACTAGGACACACCCAAACAATAACAAGGTGTCACTAGGACACACCCAAACAATAACAAGGTGTCACTAGGACACACCCAAACAATAACAAGGTGTCACTAGGACACACCCAAACAATAACAAGGCGTCACTAGGACACACCCAAACAATAACAAGGTGTCACTAGGACACACCCAAACAATAACAAGGCGTCACTAGGACACACCCAAACAATAACAAGGCGTCACTAGGACACACCCAAACAATTAACAAGGTGTCACTAGGACACACCCAAACAATAACAAGGTGTCACTAGGACACACCCAAACACTAACAAAGGCTGTCACTAGGACACACCCAAACATTAACAAGGTGTCACTAGGACACACCCAAACAATAACAAGGTGTCACTAGGACACACCCAAACATTAACAAGGTGTCACTAGGACACACCCAAACAATAACAAGGCGTCACTAGGACACACCCAAACAAAACAAGGTGTCACTAGGACACACCCAAACAATAACCAAGTGTCACTAGGACCACACCCAAACAATAACAAGGTGGCACTAGGACACACCCAACAATAACAGGCTTGTCACTAGGACACACCCAAACAATAACAAGGTGTCACTAGGGACACACCCAAACATTAACAAGGTGTCACTAGGACACACCCAAACAATAACAAGGCGTCACTAGGACACACCCAAACAATAACAAGGTGTCACTAGGACACACCCAAAACAATAACAAGGGTCACTAGGACACACCCAACACATTAACAAGGTGTCACTAGGACACACCCAAACAATAACAAGGTGTCACTAGGACACACCCAAACAATAACAAGGCGTCACTAGGACACACCCAAACAATAACAAGGTGTCACTAGGACACACCCAAACAATAACAAGCGTGCTCACTAGGACACACCCAAACAATAACAACGGTGTCACTAGGACACACCCTATAACATATAACAAGGTGTGCACTAGGACACACCCAAACAATTAACAATGCGTCACTAGGACACACCCAAACAATAACAAGGTGTCACTAGGACACACCCAAACAATAACAAGGTGTCACTAGGACACACCCAAACAATAACAAGGTGTCACTAGGACACCACCCAAACAATAACAAGGTGCTCACTAGGACACACCCAAACAATAACAAGGCGTCACTAGGACACACCCAAACAATAACAAGGCGTCACTAGGACACCACCCAAACAATAACAAGGCGTCACTAGGACACACCCAAACAATAACAAGGTGTCACTAGGACACACCCAAACAATAACAAGGTGTCACTAGGACACACCCAAACAATAACAAGGTGTCACTAGGACACACCCAACAATAACAAGGTGTCACTAGGACCACCCAAACACCAAACAATAACAAGGTGTCACTAGGACACACCCAACAATAACAAGGTGTCAGCTAGGACACACCCAAACAATAACAGGTGTCACTAGGACACACCCAAACAATAACAAGGTGTCACTAGGACACACCCAAACAATAACAAGGCGTCCACTAGGACACACCCAAACAATAACAAGGTGTCACTAGGACCACACCCAAACAATAACAAGGTGTCACTAGGACACACACCACACAATAACAAGGCGTCACTAGACACGCCCCAAACAATAACAAGGTGTCACTAGGACACACCCAAACAATAACAAGGTGTCACTAGGAACACACCCAAACAATAACAAGGCGGTCACTAGGACACACCCAAACAATAACAAGGCGTCACTAGGACACACCCAACAATAACAAGGTGTCACTAGGACACACCCAAACAATAACAAGGCGTCACTAGGACACACCCAAACATAACAAGGCGTCACTAGGACACACCCAAACAATAACAAGAGTGTTTCACTAGGACACACCCAAACAATAACAAGGCGTCACTAGGACACACCCCAAACAATAACAAGGTAGTCACTAGGACACACCCAAACAATAACAAGGCTGTCACTAGGACACACCCAAACACATAACAAGGCGACACTTAAAAACACAGCCGAACAATAAAAGAGTGTCATTATGACAGAAAAAACAATAAATAGTTCGTCAGTATGACACAGCTAAACAATACAAGGTGTCACTAAGACACAGACAAACAATAACAATGGTTGTCTATAAGACACAATCAAACAATAGATTTTTATTTTTTTTTTGCAGGGATATTCTCTGCGCGGGATACGCTTTTTGGCTGGCCCAGTAAGTGTTGCTTGTTTTCTGTTTTTACCCTTGGCGGAGTATGAGTATATATGACTCGAAAGGTTCGCTGCATATGGTCGCTTCAGTAAGATTTTTGTCCCTGGTTGTTTAACAACTTCTTCTCTGTTGAATCTAAGTTGAAAATCTTAATGGGTTTGTAACTGTGCACTGTGTTAGATAATGGGCCAGTGCTCTGTTGTGGCTGTAAACTGTGCACTGTGTTAGATAATGGGCCCAGTTGCTCTGTTGTGGTTGTAACTGTGCACTGTGTTAGATAATGTTCCAGTGGTCTGTCGGGCATTCTCCACAGTGTTGACATTTCCTCTCATCTTCCGGAACCTGTAAGCCTATTCCCACACACATGGGTATCCAAGCCTGATGCGTGGTACACAATAGACCGGTGTCACCAGGACACAGACAAACAATAACAAGTTTTCACTAAGACAAACACAAACAAAAACACGGTACTAAGACAACACAAACAATAATAATGGCGGTGCACCCCCTCACAAACACCATGGGGGGCAGTGCACCCCCTCACAACACCATGGGGGGCGGTGCACCCCCTCACAACACCATGGGGGGCGGTGCACCCCCTCACAACACCATGGGGGGCGGTGCACCCCCTCACAACACCATGGGGGGCGGTGCAACCCCCTCACAACACATGGGGGGCGGTGCACCACCCTCACAACACCATGGGGGGGCGGTGCACCCCCTCACAACATCATGGGGGGGGGCGGTGCACCCCCTCACCAACACCATGGGGGGCGGTACAACCCCTCACAACACCATGGGGGTCGGTGCCACCCCTCACAACACCATGGGGGGCGGTGCACCCCCTCACAACACCATGGGGGGCGGTGCACCCCCTCACAACACCATGGGGGGCGGTGCACCCCCTCACAACACCATGGGGGGCGGTGCACCCCCCGCACAACACCATGGGGGGGGGCGGTGCACCCCTCACAACACCATGGGGGGCGGTGCCACCCTCTAACGCACCACACTCTGCACCACCCCACATCTGGGCACTACCACACTCTAACACCACCCCACTCTTGGCACTACCACACTCTGGCACCACCCCACTCTGGCACTACCACACTCTGGCACCACCCCACTCTGACACTACCACACTCTGGCACCACCACACTCTGGCACCACCCCACACTGGCACTACCACACTCTGGCACCACCCCACTCTGGCACTACCACACTCTGCACCACCCCACTCTGCACTACCACACTCTGGCACCACCCCACTCTGGCACTACCACACTCTGGCACACCCCACTCTGGCACTACCACACTCTGCACCACCCCACTCTGGCACTACCACACTCTGGCACCACCCCACTCTGGCACTACCACACTCTGGCACCACCCCACTCTGGCACTACCACACTCTGGCACCACCACACTCTGGCAATCACCCCACTCTGGCACTACCACACTCTGGCACCACACCACACTGGCACTACCACACTCTGGCACCACCCCACTCTGGCACTACCACACTCTGGCACCACCCACTCTGGCACTACCACACTCTGGCACCACCCCACTCTGGCACTACCACACTCTGGCACCACCACTCTGGTGCCACCACACTCTGGCACCACCACACTCTGGCACCACCCCACTCTGCACCACCACACTCTGGCACTACCACATTCTGGCACCACCACACTCTGGCACCACCACACTCTGGCACTACCACACTCTGGCACCACCACTCTGGTGCCACCACACTCTGGCACCACCACTCTGGTGCCACCACACTCTGGCACCACCACACTCTGGCACCACCCCACTCTGGCACTACCACACTCTGGCACCACCCCACTCTGGCACTACCACACTCTGGCACCACCACACTCTGGCACCACCACACTCTGGCACTACCACACTCTGGCACCACCCCACTCTGGCACTACCACACTCTGGCACCACCACACTCTGGCACTACCACACTCTGGCACCACCACTCTGGTGCCACCACACTCTGGCACCACCACTCTGGTGCCACCACACTCTGGCACCACCACACTCTGGCACCACCCCACTCTGGCACCACCACACTCTGGCACCACCACACTCTGGCACAACCCCACTCTGGCACCACCCCACTCTGGCACTACCACACTCTGGCACCACCACACTCTGGCACCACCACACTCTGGCACTACCACACTCTGGCACCACCACTCTGGTGCCACCACACTCTGGCACCACCACTCTGGTGCCACCACACTCTGGCACCACCACACTCTGGCACCACCCCACTCTGGCACCACCCACACTCTGGCACCACCCCACTCTGGCACTACCACACTCTGGCACCACCCCACTCTGGCACTACCACACACTGGCACCACCCCACTCTGGCACTACCACACTCTGGCACCACCTCACTCTGGCACTACCACACTCTGGCACCACCACTCTGGTGCCAACACACTCTGGCACCACCAAACTCTGGCACCACCCCACTCTGGCACCACCACACTCTGGCACCACCACACTCTGGCACTACCACACTCTGGCACCACCACTCTGGTGCCACCACACTCTGGCACCACCACACTCTGGAACCACCACACTCTGGCACCACCACACTCTGGCACTACCACACTCTGGCACCACCACTCTGGTGCCACCACACTCTGGCACCACCACACTCTGGTGCCATCACACTCTGGCACCACCACACTCTGGCACCACCACACTCTGGCACTACCACACTCTGGCACCACCACTCTGGTGCCACCACACTCTGGCACCACCACTCTGGTGCCATCACACTCTGGCACCACCCCACTCTGGCACCACCACACTCTGGCACCACCACACTCTGGTGCCATCACACTCTGGCACCACCCCACTCTGGCACCACCACACTCTGGCACTACCACACTCTGGCACCACCACTCTGGTGCCACCACACTCTGGTGCCATCACACTCTGGCACCACCACACTCTGGCACCACCACACTCTGGCACCACCACACTCTGGCACTACCACACTCTGGCACCACCACACTCTGGTGCCACCACACTCTGGTGCCACCACACTCTGGCAGCACCACTCTGGCACTACCACACTCTGGCACCACCACACTCTGGTGCCACCACACTCTGGTGCCACCACACTCTGGCAGCACCACTCTGGCACTACCACACTCTGGCACCACCACACTCTGGTGCCACCACACTCTGGCACCACACTCTGCCACTACCACACTCTGGCACCACCACTCTGGTGCCACCACACTCTGGTGCCATCACACTCTGGCACCACCGCACTCTGGCACCACCACACTCTGGCACTACCACACTCTGGCACCACTACACTCTGGCACCACCACACTCTGGCACTACCACACTCTGGCACCACCACACTCTGGCACTACCACACTCTGGCACTACCACACTCTGGCACTACCACACTCTGGCACCACCACACTCTGGCACCGCCACACTCTGGCACTACCACACTCTGGCACTACCACACTCTGGCACTACCACACTCTGGCACTACCACACTCTGGCACCACCACACTCTGGCACCACCCCACTCTGGCACCACCACACTCTGGCACCACCACACTTTGGCACCACCACACTCTAGCACCACCACACTCTGGCACCACCACACTCTGGCACCACCACACTCTGGCACCACCACACTCTAGCACCACCACACTCTGGCACCACAACACTCTGGCACCACCACACTCTGGCAGGACCAGCCTATGGCACTACCACATTCAAGCACACAACACTTCCATGCACCCTAACGATTTATCCAATACAGAAAATAATTGGCCAAGTTAATCTTGTCCAATGGTTAACCGAGCTGGCACTTCACTTAATATTGCAACAGTTGGTGACTAATGTGGTTAACGTTGCTCTCTGGGACATGATTGTTAAGTTTCATTGTCAAGGGAGGCCTTCCTGTTGGCTTGAAGTTTCACCATAACGACCATTAACCGTGCCTCTGTTTTCAATGGCTGGTTCCTCTCCCTCCTAGGTAGTGTACATTCAAGATTCGGAAGGAAGAAATGGTTTGTGGTCAAATCTTACAGTTTATTATATATGTTTAATTTAGTAGGTTCATTTATCGTGTTACCAGCTCGTAGACTTGAGAATTTTTAAAGTAACATTAGTTAGATTAATTTTGTGACGACAGCTGATAAAACGGCCTTTACCATTCTCTGTAATCCTTTGATGACTAACTAATGTAAATTGACAACATCTTTTGGGAGTTACATTAGAGTCTGTATATGATATGGAAATTTCCCACAGTGGTCTTCCTCAGTGTACAGTCAGAGGTAGTCTGCGTCAGTGTACAGTCCGAGGTAGTCTGCGTCAGTGTACAGTCCGAGGTAGTCTGCGTCAGTGTACAGTCCGAGGTAGTCTGCGTCAGTGTACAGTCCGAGGTAGTCTGCGTCAGTGTACAGTCAGAGGTAGTCTGCGTCAGTGTACAGTCAGAGGTAGTCTGCGTCAGTGTACAGTCCGAGGTAGTCTGCGTCAGTGTACAGTCCGAGGTAGTCTGCGTCAGTGTACAGTCAGAGGTAGTCTGCGTCAGTGTACAGTCAGAGGTAGTCTGCGACAGTGTACAGTCCGAGGTAGTCTGCGACAGTGTACAGTCAGAGGTAGTCTGCGTCAGTGTACAGTGCGAGGTAGTCTGCGACAGTGTACAGTCCGAGGTAGTCTGCGACAGTGTACAGTCCGAGGTAGTCTGCGTCAGTGTACAGTCCGAGGTAGTCTGCGTCAGTGTACAGTGCGAGGTAGTCTGCGTCAGTGTACAGTCCGAGGTAGTCTGCGCCAGTGTACAGTCCGAGGTAGTCTGCGACAGTGTACAGTCCGAGGTAGTCTGCGACAGTGTACAGTCCGAGGTAGTCTGCGACAGTGTACAGTCCGAGGTAGTCTGCGTCAGTGTACAGTCCGAGGTAGTCTGCGACAGTGTACAGTCCGAGGTAGTCTGCGCCAGTGTACAGTCGAGGTAGTCTGCGACAGTGTACAGTCAGAGGTAGTCTGCGACAGTGTACAGTCCGAGGTAGTCTGCGACAGTGTACAGTCCGAGGTAGTCTGCGACAGTGTACAGTCCGAGGTAGTCTGCGTCAGTGTACAGTCCGAGGTAGTCTGCGACAGTGTACAGTCAGAGGTAGTCTGCGTCAGTGTACAGTCCGAGGTAGTCTGCGACAGTGTACAGTCCGAGGTAGTCTGCGACAGTGTACAGTCCGAGGTAGTCTGCGACAGTGTACAGTCCGAGGTAGTCTGCGCCAGTGTACAGTCCGAGGTAGTCTGCGCCAGTGTACAGTCCGAGGTAGTCTGCGTCAGTGTACAGTCCGAGGTAGTCTGCGTCAGTGTACAGTCCGAGGTAGTCTGCGACAGTGTACAGTCCGAGGTAGTCTGCGTCAGTGTACAGTCCGAGGTAGTCTGCGACAGTGTACAGTCAGAGGTAGTCTGCGACAGTGTACAGTCCGAGGTAGTCTGCGCCAGTGTACAGTCCGAGGTAGTCTGCGTCAGTGTACAGTCCGAGGTAGTCTGCGACAGTGTACAGTCCGAGGTAGTCTGCGTCAGTGTACAGTCCGAGGTAGTCTGCGACAGTGTACAGTCCGAGGTAGTCTGCGTCAGTGTACAGTCCGAGGTAGTCTGCGACAGTGTACAGTCCGAGGTAGTCTGCGACAGTGTACAGTCCGAGGTAGTCCTGCGACAGTGTACAGTCCGAGGTAGTCTGCGCCAGTGTACAGTCCGAGGTAGTCTGCGCCAGTGTACAGTCCGAGGTAGTCTGCGTCAGTGTACAGTCCGAGGTAGTCTGCGTCAGTGTACAGTCCGAGGTAGTCTGCGACAGTGTACAGTCCGAGGTAGTCTGCGTCAGTGTACAGTCCGAGGTAGTCTGCGACAGTGTACAGTCAGAGGTAGTCTGCGACAGTGTACAGTCCGAGGTAATCTGCGCCAGTGTACAGTCCGAGGTAGTCTGCGTCAGTGTACAGTCCGAGGTAGTCTGCGACAGTGTACAGTCAGAGGTAGTCTGCGTCAGTGTACAGTCCGAGGTAGTCTGCGACAGTGTACAGTCCGAGGTAGTCTGGGACAGTGTACAGTCAGAGGTAGTCTGCGACAGTGTACAGTCCGAGGTAGTCTGCGTCAGTGTACAGTCCGAGGTAGTCTGCGACAGTGTACAGTCTGAGGTAGTCTGCGTCAGTGTACAGTCCGAGGTAGTCTGCGACAGTGTACAGTCCGAGGTAGTCTGCGACAGTGTACAGTCCGAGGTAGTCTGCGTCAGTGTACAGTCCGAGGTAGTCTGCGACAGTGTACAGTCCGAGGTAGTCTGCGACAGTGTACAGTCCGAGGTAGTCTGCGACAGTGTACAGTCCGTGGTAGTCTGCGTCAGTGTACAGTCCGAGGTAGTCTGCGACAGTGTACAGTCCGAGGTAGTCTGCGTCAGTGTACAGTCCGAGGTAGTCTGCGACAGTGTACAGTCAGAGGTAGTCTGCGTCAGTGTACAGTCCGAGGTAGTCTGCGACAGTGTACAGTCCGAGGTAGTATGCGACAGTGTACAGTCAGAGGTAGTCTGCGACAGTGTACAGTCCGAGGTAGTCTGCGTCAGTGTACAGTCCGAGGTAGTCTGCGACAGTGTACAGTCCGAGGTAGTCTGCGTCAGTGTACAGTCCGAGGTAGTCTGCGACAGTGTACAGTCCGAGGTAGTCTGCGTCAGTGTACAGTCCGAGGTAGTCTGCGTCAGTGTACAGTCCGAGGTAGTCTGCGTCAGTGTACAGTCCGAGGTAGTCTGCGTCAGTGTACAGTCAGAGGTAGTCTGCGTCAGTGTACAGTCAGAGGTAGTCTGCGACAGTGTACAGTCAGAGGTAGTCTGCGACAGTGTACAGTCCGAGGTAGTCTGCGTCAGTGTACAGTCCGAGGTAGTCTGCGTCAGTGTACAGTCCGAGGTAGTCTGCGTCAGTGTACAGTCAGAGGTAGTCTGCGTCAGTGTACAGTCAGAGGTAGTCTGCGACAGTGTACAGTCAGAGGTAGTCTGCGACAGTGTACAGTCCGAGGTAGTCTGCGTCAGTGTACAGTCCGAGGTTGTCTGCGTCAGTGTACAGTGCGAGGTAGTCTGCGTCAGTGTACAGTCCGAGGTAGTCTGCGCCAGTGTACAGTGCGAGGTAGTCTGCGTCAGTGTACAGTGCGAGGTAGTCTGCGACAGTGTACAGTCCGAGGTAGTCTGCGTCAGTGTAGAGTGCGAGGTAGTCTGCGTCAGTGTACAGTGCGAGGTAGTCTGCGTCAGTGTACAGTCCGAAGTAGTCTGCGTCAGTGTACAGTCCGAGGTAGTCTGCGTCAGTGTTCAGTACGAGGTAGTCTGCGTCAGTGTACAGTCCGAGGTAGTCTGCGTCAGTGTACAGTCCGAGGTAGTCTGCGTCAGTGTACAGTCCGAGGTAGTCTGCGTCAGTGTACAGGCCGAGGTAGTCTGCGTCAGTGTACAGTCCGAGGTAGTCTGCGTCAGTGTTCAGTGCGAGGTAGTCTGCGTCAGTGCGAGGTAGTCTGCGTCAGTGTACAGTCAGAGGTAGTCTGCGTCAGTGTACAGTCCGAGGTAGTCTGCGTCAGTGTACAGTCCGAGGTAGTCTGCGTCAGTGTACAGTCCGAGGTAGTCTGCGTCAGTGTACAGTCAGAGGTAGTCTGCGACAGTGTTCAGTGCGAGGTAGTCTGCGTCAGTGTACAGTCCGAGGTAGTCTGCGTCAGTGTACAGTCCGAGGTAGTATGCGTCAGTGTACAGTCCGAGGTAGTCTGCGTCAGTGTTCAGTCAGAGGTAGTCTGCGTCAGTGTTCAGTGCGAGGTAGTCTGCGTCAGTGTACAGTCAGAGGTAGTCTGCGTCAGTGTACAGTGCGAGGTAGTCTGCGTCAGTGTACAGTCCGAGGTAGTCTGCGTCAGTGTACAGTCCGAGGTAGTCTGCGTCAGTGTACAGTGCGAGGTAGTCTGCGTCAGTGTACAGTCAGAGGTAGTCTGCGTCAGTGTATAGTCAGAGGTAGTCTGCGTCAGTGTACAGTCCGAGGTAGTCTGCGTCAGTGTACAGTGCGAGGTAGTCTGCGTCGGTGTACAGTGCGAGGTAGTCTGCGTCAGTGTACAGTCCGAGGTAGTCTGCGTCAGTGTACAGTCCGAGGTAGTCTGCGTCAGTGTTCAGTGCGAGGTAGTCTGCGACAGTGTACAGTCCGAGGTAGTCTGCGTCAGTGTACAGTCCGAGGTAGTCTGCGTCAGTGTACAGTCCGAGGTAGTCTGCGTCAGTGTACAGTCAGAGGTAGTCTGCGACAGTGTACAGTCCGAGGTAGTCTGCGTCAGTGTACAGTCAGAGGTAGTCTGCGACAGTGTACAGTCAGAGGTAGTCTGCGTCAGTGTACAGTCAGAGGTAGTCTGCGTCAGTGTACAGTCAGAGGTAGTCTGCGACAGTGTACAGTCAGAGGTAGTCTGCGTCAGTGTACAGTCAGAGGTAGTCTGCGTCAGTGTTCAGTCAGAGGTAGTCTGCGACAGTGTACAGTCAGAGGTAGTCTGCGACAGTGTACAGTCAGAGGTAGTCTGCGACAGTGTCCAGTCAGAGGTAGTCTGCGACAGTGTACAGTCAGAGGTAGTCTGCGACAGTGTACAGTGCGAGGTTATCTTGAGATGATTTCGGGGCTTTTTTTAGTGTCCCCGCGGCCCGGTCCTCGACCAGGCCTCCACCCCCAGGAAGCAGCCTGTGACAGCTGACTACCTCCCAGGTACCTATTTACTGCTAGGTAACAGGGGCATTCAGGGTGAAAGAAACTTTTGCCCATTTGCTTCTGCCTCGTGCGGGAATCGAACCCGTGCCACAGAATTACGAGTCCTACGCGCTATCCACCAGGCTACGAGGCCCCTGTACACTGTAGGTAGTCTGCGACAGTGTACAGTGCGAGGTAGTCTGCGTCAGTGTACAGTCCGAGGTAGTCTGCGACAGTGTACAGTCCGAGGTAGTCTGCGTCAGTGTACAGTCCGAGGTAGTCTGCGACAGTGTACAGTCAGAGGTAGTCTGCGACAGTGTACAGTCCGAGGTAGTCTGCGCCAGTGTACAGTCCGAGGTAGTCTGCGTCAGTGTACAGTCCGAGGTAGTCTGCGACAGTGTACAGTCAGAGGTAGTCTGCGTCAGTGTACAGTCCGAGGTAGTCTGCGACAGTGTACAGTCCGAGGTAGTCTGCGACAGTGTACAGTCAGAGGTAGTCTGCGACAGTGTACAGTCCGAGGTAGTCTGCGTCAGTGTACAGTCCGAGGTAGTCTGCGACAGTGTACAGTCTGAGGTAGTCTGCGTCAGTGTACAGTCCGAGGTAGTCTGCGACAGTGTACAGTCCGAGGTAGTCTGCGACAGTGTACAGTCCGAGGTAGTCTGCGACAGTGTACAGTCCGAGGTAGTCTGCGACAGTGTACAGTCCGAGGTAGTCTGCGCCAGTGTACAGTCCGAGGTAGTCTACGTCAGTGTACAGTCCGAGGTAGTCTGCGCCAGTGTACAGTCCGAGGTAGTCTGCGACAGTGTACAGTCCGAGGTAGTCTGCGACAGTGTACAGTCCGAGGTAGTCTGCGCCAGTGTACAGTCCGAGGTAGTCTACGTCAGTGTACAGTCCGAGGTAGTCTGCGCCAGTGTACAGTCCGAGGTAGTCTGCGACAGTGTACAGTCCGAGGTAGTCTGCGCCAGTGTACAGTCCGAGGTAGTCTGCGACAGTGTACAGTCCGAGGTAGTCTGCGACAGTGTACAGTCCGAGGTAGTCTGCGACAGTGTACAGTCCGAGGTAGTCTGCGACAGTGTACAGTCCGAGGTAGTCTGCGACAGTGTTCAATCCGAGGTAGTCTGCGCCAGTGAACAGTCCGAGGTAGTCTGCGACAGTGTACAATCCGAGGTAGTCTGCGACAGTGTACAGTCCGAGGTAGTCTGCGACAGTGTACAGTCCGAGGTAGTCTGCGACAGTGTACAATCCGAGGTAGTCTGCGACAGTGTACAGTCCGAGGTAGTCTGCGACAGTGTACAGTCCGAGGTAGTCTGCGTCAGTGTACAGTCCGAGGTAGTCTGCGACAGTGTACAGTCCGAGGTAGTCTGCGACAGTGTACAGTCCGAGGTAGTCTGCGACAGTGTACAGTCCGAGGTAGTCTGCGCCAGTGTACAGTCCGAGGTAGTCTGCGTCAGTGTACAGTCCGAGGTAGTCTGCGACAGTGTACAGTCCGAGGTAGTCTGCGTACAGTGTACAGTCCGAGGTAGTCTGCGACAGTGTACAGTCCGAGGTAGTCTGCGACAGTGTACAGTCCGAGGTAGTCTGCGACAGTGTACAGTCCGAGGTAGTCTGCGACAGTGTACAGTCCGAGGTAGTCTGCGACAGTGTACAGTCCGAGGTAGTCTGCGACAGTGTACAGTCCGAGGTAGTCTGCGACAGTGTACAGTCAGAGGTAGTCTGCGTCAGTGTACAGTCCGAGGTAGTCTGCGACAGTGTACAGTCCGAGGTAGTCTGCGACAGTGTACAGTCCGAGGTAGTCTGCGATCAGTGTACAGTCCGAGGTAGTCTGCGACAGTGTACAGTCCGAGGTAGTCTGCGACAGTGTACAGTCCGAGGTAGTCTGCGTCAGTGTACAGTCCGAGGTAGTCTGCGACAGTGTACAGTCCGAGGTAGTCTGCGCCAGTGTACAGTCCGAGGTAGTCTGCGCCAGTGTACAGTCCGAGGTAGTCTGCGCCAGTGTACAGTCCGAGGTAGTCTGCGACAGTGTACAGTCCGAGGTAGTCTGCGCCAGTGTACAGTCCGAGGTAGTCTGCGCCAGTGTACAGTCCGAGGTAGTCTGCGCCAGTGTACAGTCCGAGGTAGTCTGCGATCAGTAGTACAGTCCGAGGTAGTCTGCGTCAGTAGTACAGTGCCGAGGTAGTCTGCGACAGTGTACAGTCCGAGGTAGTCTGCGCCAGTGTACAGTCCGAGGTAGTCTGCGCCAGTGTACAGTCGAGGTAGTCTGCGACAGTGTACAGTCCGAGGTAGTCTGCGACAGTGTACAGTCGCGAGGTAGTCTGCGAGAGTGTACAGTCCGAGGTAGTCTGCGACAGTGTACAGTCCGAGGTAGTCTGCGACAGTGTACAGTCCGAGGTAGTCTGCGACAGTGTACAGTCCGAGGTAGTCTGCGACAGTGTACAGTCCGAGGTAGTCTGCGTCAGTGTACAGTCCGAGGTAGTCTGCGACAGTGTACAGTCCGAGGTAGTCTGCGACAGTGTACAGTCCGAGGTAGTCTGCGTCAGTGTACAGTCCGAGGTAGTCTGCGACAGTGTACAGTCCGAGGTAGTCTGCGCCAGTGTACAGTCCGAGGTAGTCTGCGTCAGTGTACAGTCCGAGGTAGTCTGCGCCAGTGTACAGTCCGAGGTAGTCTGCGACAGTGTACAGTCCGAGGTAGTCTGCGCCAGTGTACAGTCCGAGGTAGTCTGCGCCAGTGTACAGTCCGAGGTAGTCTGCGACAGTGTACAGTCCGAGGTAGTCTGCGACAGTGTACAGTCCGAGGTAGTCTGCGCCAGTGTACAGTCCGAGGTAGTCTGCGCCAGTGTACAGTCCGAGGTAGTCTGCGCCAGTGTACAGTCCGAGGTAGTCTGCGACAGTGTACAGTCCGAGGTAGTCTGCGCCAGTGTACAGTCCGAGGTAGTCTGCGCCAGTGTACAGTCCGAGGTAGTCTGCGCCAGTGTACAGTCCGAGGTAGTCTGCGACAGTGTACAGTCCGAGGTAGTCTGCGACAGTGTACAGTCCGAGGTAGTCTGCGTCAGTGTACAGTCCGAGGTAGTCTGCGACAGTGTACAGTCCGAGGTAGTCTGCGACAGTGTACAGTCCGAGGTAGTCTGCGTCAGTGTACAGTCCGAGGTAGTCTGCGACAGTGTACAGTCCGAGGTAGTCTGCGTCAGTGTACAGTCCGAGGTAGTCTGCGTCAGTGTACAGTCCGAGGTAGTCTGCGCCAGTGTACAGTCCGAGGTAGTCTGCGACAGTGTACAGTCCGAGGTAGTCTGCGCCAGTGTACAGTCCGAGGTAGTCTGCGACAGTGTACAGTCCGAGGTAGTCTGCGACAGTGTACAGTCCGAGGTAGTCTGCGACAGTGTACAGTCCGAGGTAGTCTGCGACAGTGTACAGTCCGAGGTAGTCTGCGCCAGTGTACAGTCCGAGGTAGTCTGCGACAGTGTACAGTCCGAGGTAGTCTGCGACAGTGTACAGTCCGAGGTAGTCTGCGACAGTGTACAGTCCGAGGTAGTCTGCGACAGTGTACAGTCCGAGGTAGTCTGCGACAGTGTACAGTCCGAGGTAGTCTGCGACAGTGTACAGTCCGAGGTAGTCTGCGACAGTGTACAGTCCGAGGTAGTCTGCGACAGTGTACAGTCCGAGGTAGTCTGCGACAGTGTACAGTCCGAGGTAGTCTGCGACAGTGTACAGTCCGAGGTAGTCTGCGACAGTGTACAGTCCGAGGTAGTCTGCGCCAGTGTACAGTCCGAGGTAGTCTGCGCCAGTGTACAGTCCGAGGTAGTCTGCGACAGTGTACAGTCCGAGGTAGTCTGCGACAGTGTACAGTCCGAGGTAGTCTGCGACAGTGTACAGTCCGAGGTAGTCTGCGACAGTGTACAGTCCGAGGTAGTCTGCGACAGTGTACAGTCCGAGGTAGTCTGCGACAGTGTACAGTCCGAGGTAGTCTGCGACAGTGTACAGTCCGAGGTAGTCTGCGACAGTGTACAGTCCGAGGTAGTCTGCGACAGTGTACAGTCCGAGGTAGTCTGCGACAGTGTACAGTCCGAGGTAGTCTGCGACAGTGTACAGTCCGAGGTAGTCTGCGACAGTGTACAGTCCGAGGTAGTCTGCGACAGTGTACAGTCCGAGGTAGTCTGCGACAGTGTACAGTCCGAGGTAGTCTGCGACAGTGTACAGTCCGAGGTAGTCTGCGACAGTGTACAGTCCGAGGTAGTCTGCGACAGTGTACAGTCCGAGGTAGTCTGCGACAGTGTACAGTCCGAGGTAGTCTGCGACAGTGTACAGTCCGAGGTAGTCTGCGACAGTGTACAGTCCGAGGTAGTCTGCGTCAGTGTACAGTCCGAGGTAGTCTGCGACAGTGTACAGTCCGAGGTAGTCTGCGCCAGTGTACAGTCCGAGGTAGTCTGCGCCAGTGTACAGTCCGAGGTAGTCTGCGCCAGTGTACAGTCCGAGGTAGTCTGCGACAGTGTACAGTCCGAGGTAGTCTGCGCCAGTGTACAGTCCGAGGTAGTCTGCGCCAGTGTACAGTCCGAGGTAGTCTGCGCCAGTGTACAGTCCGAGGTAGTCTGCGACAGTGTACAGTCCGAGGTAGTCTGCGCCAGTGTACAGTCCGAGGTAGTCTGCGCCAGTGTACAGTCCGAGGTAGTCTGCGCCAGTGTACAGTCCGAGGTAGTCTGCGACAGTGTACAGTCCGAGGTAGTCTGCGCCAGTGTACAGTCCGAGGTAGTCTGCGACAGTGTACAGTCCGAGGTAGTCTGCGACAGTGTACAGTCCGAGGTAGTCTGCGACAGTGTACAGTCCGAGGTAGTCTGCGACAGTGTACAGTCCGAGGTAGTCTGCGACAGTGTACAGTCCGAGGTAGTCTGCGACAGTGTACAGTCCGAGGTAGTCTGCGACAGTGTACAGTCCGAGGTAGTCTGCGTCAGTGTACAGTCCGAGGTAGTCTGCGACAGTGTACAGTCCGAGGTAGTCTGCGCCAGTGTACAGTCCGAGGTAGTCTGCGCCAGTGTACAGTCCGAGGTAGTCTGCGCCAGTGTACAGTCCGAGGTAGTCTGCGACAGTGTACAGTCCGAGGTAGTCTGCGCCAGTGTACAGTCCGAGGTAGTCTGCGCCAGTGTACAGTCCGAGGTAGTCTGCGCCAGTGTACAGTCCGAGGTAGTCTGCGACAGTGTACAGTCCGAGGTAGTCTGCGCCAGTGTACAGTCCGAGGTAGTCTGCGCCAGTGTACAGTCCGAGGTAGTCTGCGCCAGTGTACAGTCCGAGGTAGTCTGCGACAGTGTACAGTCCGAGGTAGTCTGCGACAGTGTACAGTCCGAGGTAGTCTGCGCCAGTGTACAGTCCGAGGTAGTCTGCGCCAGTGTACAGTCCGAGGTAGTCTGCGACAGTGTACAGTCCGAGGTAGTCTGCGACAGTGTACAGTCCGAGGTAGTCTGCGCCAGTGTACAGTCCGAGGTAGTCTGCGACAGTGTACAGTCCGAGGTAGTCTGCGCCAGTGTACAGTCCGAGGTAGTCTGCGCCAGTGTACAGTCCGAGGTAGTCTGCGCCAGTGTACAGTCCGAGGTAGTCTGCGCCAGTGTACAGTCCGAGGTAGTCTGCGACAGTGTACAGTCCGAGGTAGTCTGCGACAGTGTTACAGTGCCGAGGTAGTCTGCGACAGTGTACAGTCCGAGGTAGTCTGCGACAGTGTACAGTGCCGAGGTAGTCTGCGACAGTGTACAGTCCGAGGTAGTCTGCGACAGTGTACAGTCCGAGGTAGTCTGCGCCAGTGTACAGTCCGAGGTAGTCTGCGACAGTGTACAGTCCGAGGTAGTCTGCGACAGTGTACAGTCCGAGGTAGTCTGCGACAGTGTACAGTCCGAGGTAGTCTGCGACAGTGTACAGTCCGAGGTAGTCTGCGACAGTGTACAGTCCGAGGTAGTCTGCGACAGTGTACAGTCCGAGGTAGTCTGCGACAGTGTACAGTCCGAGGTAGTCTGCGACAGTGTACAGTCCGAGGTAGTCTGCGACAGTGTACAGTCCGAGGTAGTCTGCGACAGTGTACAGTCCGAGGTAGTCTGCGACAGTGTACAGTCCGAGGTAGTCTGCGACAGTGTACAGTCCGAGGTAGTCTGCGACAGTGTACAGTCCGAGGTAGTCTGCGACAGTGTACAGTCCGAGGTAGTCTGCGCCAGTGTACAGTCCGAGGTAGTCTGCGACAGTGTACAGTCCGAGGTAGTCTGCGACAGTGTACAGTCCGAGGTAGTCTGCGACAGTGTACAGTCCGAGGTAGTCTGCGCCAGTGTACAGTCCGAGGTAGTCTGCGACAGTGTACAGTCCGAGGTAGTCTGCGCCAGTGTACAGTCCGAGGTAGTCTGCGCCAGTGTACAGTCCGAGGTAGTCTGCGCCAGTGTACAGTCCGAGGTAGTCTGCGACAGTGTACAGTCCGAGGTAGTCTGCGCCAGTGTACAGTCCGAGGTAGTCTGCGCCAGTGTTACAGTCCGAGGTAGTCTGCGCCAGTGTACAGTCCGAGGTAGTCTGCGACAGTGTACAGTCCGAGGTAGTCTGCGCCAGTGTACAGTCCGAGGTAGTCTGCGACAGTGTACAGTCCGAGGTAGTCTGCGCCAGTGTACAGTCCGAGGTAGTCTGCGACAGTGTACAGTCCGAGGTAGTCTGCGACAGTGTACAGTCCGAGGTAGTCTGCGACAGTGTACAGTCCGAGGTAGTCTGCGACAGTGTACAGTCCGAGGTAGTCTGCGACAGTGTACAGTCCGAGGTAGTCTGCGACAGTGTACAGTCCGAGGTAGTCTGCGACAGTGTACAGTCCGAGGTAGTCTGCGACAGTGTACAGTCCGAGGTAGTCTGCGACAGTGTACAGTCCGAGGTAGTCTGCGACAGTGTACAGTCCGAGGTAGTCTGCGGACAGTAGTACACGTACTAGGTCAGTCCTGCGACAGTGTACAGTCCGAGGTAGTCTGCGACAGTGTACAGTCCGAGGTAGTCTGCGCCAGTGTACAGTCCGAGGTAGTCTGCGCCAGTGTACAGTCCGAGGTAGTCTGCGACAGTGTACAGTCGAGGTAGTCTGCGACAGTGTACAGTCCGAGGTAGTCTGCGCCAGTGTACAGTCCGAGTAGTCTGCGCCAGTGTACAGTCCGAGGTAGTCTGCGACAGTGTACAGTCCGAGGTAGTCTGCGACAGTGTACAGTCCGAGGTAGTCTGCGCCAGTGTACAGTCCGAGGTAGTCTGCGACCAGTGTACAGTCCGAGGTAGTCTGCGCCAGTGTACAGTCCGAGGTAGTCTGCGACAGTGTACAGTTCCGAGGTAGTCTGCGCCAGTGTACAGTCCGAGGTAGTCTGCGCCAGTGGTACAGTCCGAGGTAGTCTGCGACAGTGTACAGTCCGAGGTAGTCTGCGACAGTGTCAGTCCGAGGTAGTCTGCGACAGTGTACAGTCCGAGGTAGTCTGCGACAGTGTACAGTCCGAGGTAGTCTGCGACAGTGTACAGTCCGAGGTAGTCTGCGACAGTGTACAGTCCGAGGTAGTCTGCGACAGTGTACAGTCCGAGGTAGTCTGCGACAGTGTACAGTCCGAGGTAGTCTGCGACAGTGTACAGTCCGAGGTAGTCTGCGACAGTGTACAGTCCGAGGTAGTCTGCGACAGTGTACAGTCCGAGGTAGTCTGCGACAGTGTACAGTCCGAGGTAGTCTGCGCCAGTGTACAGTCCGAGGTAGTCCTGCGCCAGTGTACAGTCCGAGGTAGTCTGCGACAGTGTACAGTCCGAGGTAGTCTGCGACAGTGTACAGTCCGAGGTAGTCTGCGACAGTGTACAGTTCCGAGGTAGTCTGCGACAGTGTACAGTCCGAGGTAGTCTGCGACAGTGTACAGTCCGAGGTAGTCTGCGACAGTGTACAGTCCGAGGTAGTCTGCGACAGTGTACAGTCCGAGGTAGTCTGCGACAGTGTACAGTCCGAGGTAGTCTGCGACAGTGTACAGTCCGAGGTAGTCTGCGCCAGTGTACAGTCCGAGGTAGTCTGCGACAGTGTACAGTCCGAGGTAGTCTGCGCCAGTGTACAGTCCGAGGTAGTCTGCGACAGTGTACAGTCCGAGGTAGTCTGCGACAGTGTACAGTCCGAGGTAGTCTGCGACAGTGTACAGTCCGAGGTAGTCTGCGCAGGTTCAGTCCGAGGTAGTCTGCGACAGTGTACAGTCCGAGGTAGTCTGCGACAGTGTACAGTCCGAGGTTAGTCTGCGACAGTGTACAGTCCGAGGTAGTCTGCGACAGTGTACAGTCCGAGGTAGTCTGCGACAGTGTACAGTCCGAGGTAGTCTGCGCAGTACAGTGTATGCGGCAGGGTCAGTCGAGGTAGTCTGCGACAGTGTACAGTCCGAGGTAGTCTGCGACAGTGTACAGTCCGAGGTAGTCTGCGACAGTGTACAGTCCGAGGTAGTCTGCGACAGTGTACAGTCCGAGGTAAGTCTGCGACAGTGTACAGTCCGAGGTAGTCTGCGACAGTGTACAGTCCGAGGTAGTCTGCGAAGTGTACAGTCCGAGGTAGTCTGCGTCAGTGTACAGTCCGAGGTAGTCTGCGACAGTGTACAGTCCGAGTAGTCCTGCGTCAGTGTACAGTCCGAGGTAGTCTGCGACAGTGTACAGTCCGAAGGTAGTCTGCGACAGTGTACAGTCCGAGGTAGTGCTGCGATCAGTGTAACAGTCCGAGTAGTCTGCGACAGTGTACAGTCCGAGGTAGTTCTGCGACAGTGTACAGTCCGAGGTAGTCTGCGACAGTGGTACAGTCCGAGGTAGTCTGCGTCAGTGTACAGTCCGAGGTAGTCTGCGCCAGTGTACAGTCCGAGGTAGTCTGCGACAGTGTACAGTCCGAGGTAGTCTGCGCCGGTGTACAGTCCGAGGTAATCTGCGACAGTGTACAGTCCGAGGTAGTCTGCGCCAGTGTACAGTCCGAGGTAGTCTGCGACAGTGTACAGTCCGAGGTAGTCTGCGCCAGTGTACAGTCCGAGGTAGTCTGCGACAGTGTACAGTCCGAGGTAGTCTGCGACAGTGTACAGTCCGAGGTAGTCTGCGTCAGTGTACAGTCGGAGGTAGTCTGCGTCAGTGTACAGTCCGAGGTAGTCTGCGACAGTGTACAGTCCGAGGTAGTCTGCGCCAGTGTACAGTCCGAGGTAGTCTGCGCCAGTGTACAGTCCGAGGTAGTCTGCGCCAGTGTACAGTCCGAGGTAGTCTGCGACAGTGTACAGTCCGAGGTAGTCTGCGCCAGTGTACAGTCCGAGGTAGTCTGCGCCAGTGTACAGTCCGAGGTAGTCTGCGCCAGTGTACAGTCCGAGGTAGTCTGCGACAGTGTACAGTCCGAGGTAGTCTGCGCCAGTGTACAGTCCGAGGTAGTCTGCGCCAGTGTACAGTCCGAGGTAGTCTGCGCCAGTGTACAGTCCGAGGTAGTCTGCGACAGTGTACAGTCCGAGGTAGTCTGCGACAGTGTACAGTCCGAGGTAGTCTGCGCCAGTGTACAGTCCGAGGTTGTCTGCGACAGTGTACAGTCCGAGGTAGTCTGCGCCAGTGTACAGTCCGAGGTAGTCTGCGCCAGTGTACAGTCCGAGGTAGTCTGCGCCAGTGTACAGTCCGAGGTAGTCTGCGCCAGTGTACAGTCCGAGGTAGTCTGCGACAGTGTACAGTCCGAGGTAGTCTGCGCCAGTGTACAGTCCGAGGTAGTCTGCGCCAGTGTACAGTCCGAGGTAGTCTGCGCCAGTGTACAGTCCGAGGTAGTCTGCGACAGTGTACAGTCCGAGGTAGTCTGCGACACTGTTCAGTGCGAGGTAGTCTGCGACAGTGTACAGTCCGAGGTAGTCTGCGACAGTGTTCAGTGCGAGGTAGTCTGCGACAGTGTACAGTCCGAGGTAGTCTGCGACAGTGTACAGTCCGAGGTAGTCTCCGCCAGTGTACAGTCCGAGGTAGTCTGCGACAGTGTACAGTCCGAGGTAGTCTGCGACAGTGTACAGTCCGAGGTAGTCTGCGACAGTGTACAGTCCGAGGTAGTCTGCGACAGTGTACAGTCCGAGGTAGTCTGCGACAGTGTACAGTCCGAGGTAGTCTGCGACAGTGTACAGTCCGAGGTAGTCTGCGACAGTGTACAGTCCGAGGTAGTCTGCGACAGTGTACAGTCCGAGGTAGTCTGCGACAGTGTACAGTCCGAGGTAGTCTGCGTCAGTGTACAGTCCGAGGTAGTCTGCGACAGTGTACAGTCCGAGGTAGTCTGCGCCAGTGTACAGTCCGAGGTAGTCTGCGACAGTGTACAGTTCGAGGTAGTCTGCGCCAGTGTACAGTCCGAGGTAGTCTGCGACAGTGTACAGTCCGAGGTAGTCTGCGACAGTGTACAGTCCGAGGTAGTCTGCGACAGTGTACAGTCCGAGGTAGTCTGCGGCAGTGTACAGTCCGAGGTAGTCTGCGTCAGTGTACAGTCCGAGGTAGTCTGCGACAGTGTACAGTCCGAGGTAGTCTGCGCCAGTGTACAGTCCGAGGTAGTCTGCGACAGTGTACAGTCCGAGGTAGTCTGCGCCAGTGTACAGTCCGAGGTAGTCTGCGACAGTGTACAGTCCGAGGTAGTCTGCGACAGTGTACAGTCCGAGGTTGTCTGCGACAGTGTACAGTCCGAGGTAGTCTGCGCCAGTGTACAGTCCGAGGTAGTCTGCGTCAGTGTACAGTCCGAGGTAGTCTGCGCCAGTGTACAGTCCGAGGTGGTCTGCGACAGTGTACAGTCCGAGGTAGTCTGCGACAGTGTACAGTCCGAGGTAGTCTGCGCCAGTGTACAGTCCGAGGTAGTCTGCGCCAGTGTACAGTCCGAGGTAGTCTGCGTCAGTGTACAGTCCGAGGTAGTCTGCGCCAGTGTACAGTCCGAGGTAGTCTGCGACAGTGTACAGTCCGAGGTAGTCTGCGACAGTGTACAGTCCGAGGTAGTCTGCGCCAGTGCACAGTCCGAGGTAGTCTGCGACAGTGTACAGTCCGAGGTAGTCTGCGACAGTGTACAGTCCGAGGTAGTCTGCGACAGTGTACAGTCCGAGGTAGTCTGCGCCAGTGTGCAGTCCGAGGTAGTCTGCGTCAGTGTACAGTCCGAGGTAGTCTGCGCCAGTGTACAGTCCGAGGTAGTCTGCGCCAGTGTACAGTCCGAGGTAGTCTGCGTCAGTGTACAGTCCGAGGTAGTCTGCGTCAGTGTACAGTCCGAGGTAGTCTGCGTCAGTGTACAGTCCGAGGTAGTCTGCGTCAGTGTACAGTCCGAGGTAGTCTGCGCCAGTGTACAGTCCGAGGTAGTCTGCGCCAGTGTACAGTCCGAGGTAGTCTGCGCCAGTGTACAGTCCTAGGTAGTCTGCGCCAGTGTACAGTCCGAGGTAGTCTGCGCCAGTGTACAGTCCGAGGTAGTCTGCGCCAGTGTACAGTCCGAGGTAGTCTGCGCCAGTGTACAGTCCGAGGTAGTCTGCGCCAGTTTACAGTCCGAGGTAGTCTGCGCCAGTGTACAGTCCGAGGTAGTCTGCGACAGTGTACAGTCCGAGGTAGTCTGCGCCAGTGTACAGTCCGAGGTAGTCTGCGTCAGTGTACAGTCCGAGGTAGTCTGCGCCAGTGTACAGTCCGAGGTAGTCTGCGCCAGTGTACAGTCCGAGGTAGTCTGCGCCAGTGTACAGTCCGAGGTAGTCTGCGCCAGTGTACAGTCCGAGGTAGTCTGCGCCAGTGTACAGTCCGAGGTAGTCTGCGCCAGTGTACAGTCCGAGGTAACAATCGGTACTGTTCCAGTTTACATCTGTGTGTGTGTGTGTATCATAGAGATCTTTTAAATTACTATATTATGATAAAATTGGACCGATCATCTTTGTGGATTATGTTCAATTCTTTCACAAATCCAACTTTAATTAAATATATCAAGTATTGTCCGATACTTACAAGTCTATAAGAACGTATATTTAATCCCCAGATTTGCGAAAATATAAAAGAAAATATAAATTATCAGTGTTTAGTGACGAGAATGATATTATACTTCAAATAATCGTTTGTTGTTAACAAACAATATATATAGTTACATTTATGGCATAATTTGGTAAACTTGTTTAAAATTTCAAACTCATGTAAATGTCTTTTCTACAAAGTTTAATTATTACTTGATCAAGCATAGTTTAAATTAATCATTTTTCAAAGTATTTGAAAACAAGTTCGGTTATATTCAAATCAATATATTTACTTTAATCTAGAGAGATCCTGAACATAATTACATGGAGAACGAATAAAATAACAGTAAAAGTGCAAGTGAGAATGTAAAACTGATAAAACTGAAAATATATTACCTTCTTTGAGCTGCCATGAAGGTTCATTCAGATCCACTTGTCAAAATTTATATCATATTCTTTTGGTCTTTTCAGAGTTTGCATTGCCTTCGTTGTGGGTCTGTGTGCAATATGGTCAACATTCTACTTCTCCGGTCTGGTTGCCTATGCCACCTACAAGGACTGTGACCCGCTCACTCTTGGCAGGATAGAGAAACCTGACCAGATCTTACCGTACCTGGTGATGGATAAGCTGGACCACCTCACTGGTGTTCCTGGGATATTTGTGGCGGCTGTGTACGGTGGTGTTCTCAGGTCAGTCCTCCCGCCTCACATCCCGCACTTCCTCGTGGCTGTGTTAATAATAATAATACACAAGGAAATAGCAATAGCGGGATATAGCTAGGAGAAAACTGCTTTTCTCAAGCGACTTTCTCAATAATAATAACAATAATACTATAATAATAATAATAATAATAATAATAATAATAATAATAATAATAATAATAATAACTAACAATAACAATAATAATAATTTGCCATCCACACTTCCGTGGAACTCTACACTTCGACACTTCCCAGGGAAGTGTGGATGACAGTTTATATGGCGTCTGGGTGGGTCAGTAATTACTCTGAGTTCAGTAGGAGTCAGGGAAAGTCGACAATCCCCACATGACAGCAGTAGTTGCTGCTGGAATCTTTCCTTTATTAAAACTGCACATAGCTCAGTCGATAGAACGTCGGCCTCACACGCTTTTGGTCCACAGTTCGAGTCTCCTAGAGTCCAGGGAAATGAAATAATAATAATAATAATAATAAATTAGAGAAGTGCAGAAGCGGCTGAACAAAAGTACAAGTGCATCGTGAATTCGACACTTGATAGATTGATTGATGGATGGATGACTCCTTGGTTGATTGTTGAGGTTTACAGAGTGAGGTGTTGTCCGGAGACTTAGCCGCTCGCGCCCTCCTGCCTCTCTGTATGCCGGCTCAACAGAGTGAGGTGTTGTCCGGAGACTTAGTCGCTAGCGCCCTCCTGCCTCTCTGTATGCCGGCTCAACAGAGTGAGGTGTTGTCCGGAGACTTAGCCGCTCGCGCCCTCCTGCCTCTCTGTATGCCGGCTCAACAGAGTGAGGTGTTGTCCGGAGACTTAGCCGCTAGCGCCCTCCTGCCTCTCTGTATGCCGGCTCAACAGAGTGAGGTGTTGTCCGGAGACTTAGCCGCTCGCGCCCTCCTGCCTCTCTGTATGCCGGCTCAACAGAGTGAGGTGTTGTCCGGAGACTTAGCCGCTAGCGCCCTCCTGCCTCTCTGTATGCCGGCTCAACAGAGTGAGGTGTTGTCCGGAGACTTAGCCGCTCGCGCCCTCCTGCCTCTCTGTATGCCGGCTCAACAGAGTGAGGTGTTGTCCGGAGACTTAGCCGCTAGCGCCCTCCTGCCTCTCTGTATGCCGGCTCAACAGAGTGAGGTGTTGTCCGGAGACTTAGCCGCTAGCGCCCTCCTGCCTCTCTGTATGCCGGCTCAACAGAGTGAGGTGTTGTCCGGAGACTTAGCCGCTAGCGCCCTCCTGCCTCTCTGTATGCCGGCTCAACAGAGTGAGGTGTTGTCCGGAGACTTAGCCGCTAGCGCCCTCCTGCCTCTCTGTATGCCGGCTCAACAGAGTGAGGTGTTGTCCGGAGACTTAGCCGCTAGCGCCCTCCTGCCTCTCTGTATGCCGGCTCAGCCACGTCGCCAACACAACTCATCTCTTACTAACTACGTCGTTCTCGCTCACATTCGCTCTCAGGATAAACAACAACGTAATTGAAAATGGCATCAACTCACGAAAATGATGTACTGTCTCGTTTTCTGTTTTGGGTCCTCTGGCTTAGGCTGTTGGGTCAGGAGAGGACACCTTCATGTAACGGTTCTCATGACGTTTTGAAACCTTAGGAGAATGTCCTAAGGTTTGCGTTTGTTTGCGAATAGTTAGCGTCCCGCCCCTCCCCATGTTAAACAGTTTACCCTTATCTACCGTGTCAATTCCTCTGGGAATTTTGCAAGTAGCGATCATCTCTCTCTTTACTCTTTTGACTTCTAATGTCGTGAGGTACATTTCTCGCAGTCTTTCCTCTTAACTCATGCCTCTTAGTTCTGGGACTACCCCAGTGGCATACCTCTGAACTTTTTCCAGCTTCGTTTTATGCTTGACAAGGTACGGGCTCATTGCTGCGGCCGCATACTCCAGGATTGGTCTTACATATGTGGTGTACAAGGTTCTGAAGGATTCTTTACACAGGTTTCTGAAGGCAGTTCTGATGTTAGCCAGCCTAGTATATGCCTCAGATGTTTTTCTTTTTTTTTTGTGGCCATCAGGAGACAGGTTTGGTGTTATATTAACTCCTAGATCTTTCTCTCTGTCCGTTTCGTGAAGGACTTCATCTCCCATTCGTTATCCTGTGTTTGGCCGCCTGTTTCCATCGCTTAGTTTTATTACCTTTCTCCTACTCGGGTTGAGTCCAACCATTTGGGTTGGATGGTAGAGCGACAGTCTCGCTTCATGCAGGTCGGCGTTCAATCCCCGACCATCCAAGTGGTTGGGCACCATTCCTTCCCTCCTTCCCATCCCAAATCCTTATCCTGACCCCTTCCTAGTGCTATATAGTCGTAATGGCTTGGTGCACTCCCGATAGTTCCCTTCCCCTTCCCTTACTCGGGTTGAACTTTAGCAGTCATTTGTTGAACCATTCACTCAGTTTGTCTAGGTCATCTTATAGCCTCATACTATCTTCCTCTGTCTTAATCCACCTATAATCCTATCCTCCTATAATCCTATCTTCCAATGAGAGGAACGATTTTATTCCCTCTGGGAGATCATTTACAGAAATCAGAAACAGTATAGGTCCAAGGACTGAACCCTGTGGGACTCCACTGGTGACGCCTCGCCAATCTGAGACCTCACCCCTCACAGTGACTGTTTGTCTTCTGTTGCTTACGTACTCCGTAATCCAGTGGAGTACCTTTCCTTTCACTCCCGCCTTCATTTCAAGCTTGTGCACTAGTCTCTTATGTGATACTGTGTCAAAGGCTTTCTGACAATCCAAAAATATGCAGTCTGACCAGCCGTCTCTACCTTGTTTGATTTGTGTTGCCTGGTCATAGAATTCAGTTAATCCTGTGAGGCATGATTTGCCATCCCTGGATCCATGCTGCTGTTGTCTTACAAAGTTCTTTCTTTCAAAGTTCTTTACCGAGGTCTATAGTTTAGTGCATCCTGCCTATCACCCTTCATGTATATTGGGACTACATTGGCTTCTTCCAATCTTTTGGCCGTTCACCTGTTACCAGTGATTTGTTGTACACCATGGATAGTGGCAGGCACAGAGCTTCTGCTCCTTCCTTTAATATCCATGGTGAGATTCCATCCGGGAATGATAACCTTTGTCACATCCCATTCTTGCAGGTGCTTCCTCACCTCCTCACTGGTAATCTCAAACTCCTCTAGTGGTGTCTGGTTAGATATTCCCTCGCGTATCTCAGCGACTTCTCCTTGCTCAACTGTGAAGATCTCCTGGAATTTCTTACTAAGTTCTTCGCACACCTCCTTGTTGTTTGTAGTGAATATACCTGCCCCTATCCTCAATTTCCTTACATGTTCCTTCACTGTTATATCTCTCCTGGTGTGGCTGTGCAGCAAATTAGGTTGAGTCTTTGCCTTGCTCGGCTATATCATTTCATATTGTCGCTCTGCCTTTCTTTTCATCCTGACGTATTCATTCCACTCACTGTGGTAACTTTCTCTGCTCTCTAATGTCCTGTTATTTCTATAGTTTCTCCACGCCCTTGTACTTAGTTGCTTTGCTAGCTTACATCTCTGAATAAACCATGGATTTCTTGTCTGCATTTAATATTTTTTCCTTTTGGTCTGGGAGAATCTTGTCTCCTATCTTCTTGCACTTCTGCAGATAGTCCACCATGTCTTGGGCCGTCTTTCCGCTGAGCTCTGTTTACTAAGATATATATGTTCAAAATTTCCTTATCTCTTTCCGTAATGCCGGCCTTTTGTTTTCTGGGCCATTCCACCCCCTGTGTGAGAAGGGGTGTGTGGGATATTTGGGGCTTGAATCTGATTATTTAAATATTAATGTAGTAAATTAAATTACGAAGGACCAACTGCTTTTATAGTAAAGAGGGAAACTGAGAATTTCTGATCATTAGATAATTCCTAGATGAACCAGTGACTATGGACAAAATACTAGAGAATATGATCATAGAAATAATTAATGGGCTGTATAATTAAATGAATCAAACCCTCAAACACCTACATTGGGGGGTTATTACTGGAGGTAAGTACGTCCAGGAATTAGTGTGGTTCGTTCACTAATTCAATTAATAATAATCTAATCCTATAAAAATTATATTGAAACTGATATCATTACCATAAATGGGAACATAGATTATAAGTATAGTAATGAGAGTTACAGTAACACACATTAATCCTGAGGAATTCTGCACATAAAGAATTGCAATAGATTCACGAAGGAATATAAAACCTTAGCTTAATGATGATTCCTCTAGACAAGCCATGGAGTTTCCTCTTATTCTCTGGACTCGGTAGGCTGACGAATGGGACGGATTAACATGGGAGAAGGCGGCAGGAAGAATTCTTCTCACGTGCTGCAAGACAAATATTTACAGTAGCAACTAATTTAACTACTGAATCTCTATATTCAAGAAATTGAGAGTTACAGGTGACAAAATTTAATCACCTGTTATTAGATGTTATCATGCGTAATAACGGTCAATCACCCAGCTACTACAAAACTCTTTACTAGATGCATCACATAAAGGGAATATACTTAGCTGAAAGGGCACTGTATAAGATTTAAGATTGCCGTAATTCGCTTCCCCAGGCTCCGGCTAAGCCTATCCTGGATAGTGGCGCACTTCGCTGGCTGGTCACGTGTCGTCAAGAACCAGGTTAAAAGGTTCCTTATCTGACACCAGCACTAGCTGAAGATATTATCTGCAAGGTTATTCACGCCTCACAGTGGCGACTTTCATCTGAGGATGGATAACGTCTGCCCAAATGGCTGGACAATGGCGTCTCCTTGTGAGTACGGTATGCGCAGGTCTGCCTCTGACCGGCTCTCCACGTGTACTGAGTATGGTCCCCCTCAACCCACGCCGCGTCGCGCGTTCATAAAACAAATTATGTCACGAACATTAATATTTCTCGCATTTACTCTTGAAACGTTGAAGACTGGACGGATTTATTATTTAGAGGAAGAAATTATTATTATTTACCAATTTAAGAATAGTAAATATATAAGGGAGAGGAATTAATGTCTCCCCATGGCATTCACTGGTGACTTTAACTTTTATTACGAGATAATCGCTATGACTCCAACGCTCTATTCGGCTTTTAGTTGGAGGTCAATTCATCTGCAATTAGTTATCATACAGAATGCCTTAGTTATAGAGAATCGAATTTAATTCTCACATACATTGGATATAATGTGTTTACTGTAAGGAAATCTGACGCAGTACTGGCGTCAGGTGACGTGAGAATTCTAGCCTACTGCACAGATGAAATTATTAGTACATGAGAATTCTACGTGTGGTTAATTTTACTTACTACAATAATTAGTATAGTTAGTAATAAGTAATGAGAATACAACAGTGCTGTATTCGGTGTTGGAAATATCCAACATAACTCCGGGGGGAGGATTCTAGGGTCGTAGTGTACTGTGGTGTACTGACCTATCCCGAAGTGATATTAAGATTAGTACATTAGTATGTTAATATGTTAGTATGTTAGTACACACATAACGAACATCCCGGGTTTATCAAGTACTTACAAGAACTTGAGTCTTGCTAATTACATGTCAAATGAAACATGTTTCTTGTAGCCTACACAATATTTATAGAATTCAACTCTCCCAATTTAAACTAACAGAATCTACAGTGATGCGATATCCTGGGTCATAGTGACGTGTAATGTTTTGTTACGTGATATCACATCGTAGCATCATCATAGTTATCTCAGTGGGAAGTGAAGGAAATTACTCTTCTTCAGAGTTGTAATAGGCTTGCAAATTCTGCCTACATTGTTGAGCTGCAGCTCTAGTGGGACGGTTGCTTGGAGGAACAAATTCATTGTCCTCCGAAATTACTGGGGAAACTGGATCTGGCTGATATTCTTGTTCAGTCAGTTCAAGGGGAACCAGCTTCTCTAAAGTTTTTAGAGTAGTGTTGCCTCGGCATAAGACTTTAACTACTCTTAGGACACCCTGTCGATCTGGATGAATGGTAACAATTTTACCTATGGGCCATTCTGACCTTGGTCCATCACTGTCGACTAGTACCAGGTCTCCTGGCTTTAATTGCACCTTATTGTAAGGACTCGAAGCTCCGTAGTGGTACTCTCGTAGAGCTGTGAGGTACTCTCGAGTCCACACCTCATTCCACCTGTTAATAACTCTAGAAAGATGCTGGTAGCTTTCCACCAAGTCTCCTCTGGTCACATGGGACAGGTCTACAGGGTCCTCTTCGGCTAAAGGGATGAGAGGGCTCAGTAGACCTCCATGGATCAAGTGAGAGGGACTCAGAGGTTCTCTCTGGGTGTAATCATCAGACAGGTAGGTTATTGGGCGGTTATTAACTCGCGCCTCGATTTCCACAACAATGGTTTGGAGCTCGGAGTAACTGACCTTTTGTCGGTGTAAAGTTTTCCTTAGACACTTCTTGACTGTGCCTACCATTCGCTCATAGAACCCACCTTGCCAAGGGGCTCTCGGTGCTATGAATTTCCAGTGACATTGTCTTCTTTGTAAGACTGACTGTACTTCAGGGTGGTTCCAGACTTCTCGCAAACAACTTTCTCCTGCCACAAAATTAGATCCGTTGTCTGATATCATTAATCTAGGACACGATCGGCGGGCAGCAAATCTGCGGAAAGCTTGAATGAAAGCTTCAGCACTCATGTCTGGAGTGACCTCTAAGTGCACGCCTCTGGTTGTAGCACATGTAAAGAGACAAATGTACGCCTTCACTGGTATATTATCTGGGTTACCAGTGAGGAGTAAGGCTCCTGTATAATCAACTCCAGTGGTTTCGAAAGGACGAAGATGAACCACTCGCTCTTCTGGGAGTGGTGGAGGTCCTGGGTAAGGACTCACTCTAGCATCGTATCTCTTACAGATTACACAAGATTTAATAATTGTTTTAACAGTCTGACGACCTTGAGGAAGCCAGTACTTTTGTCTAAGATCGGTGAGAGTATCTAAAACTCCACCATGTAGTGTACCATATTGATGGTGATGTAAGACAAGAAATTTAGTTATGATGTGGTGACGAGGTAAAAGAATTGGATTCTTAGTGTCTAAGTCGATTTTTGCATGTAGCAAACGTCCTCCACATCGTAGTATGTTATGAGTGTTGGCATCGTACCAGATGCCTAGAGACTTAGTGAGTTTATCTGGAAGATTCTCAAATTCGTTCCCGTATGTCTCTTGCTGTGCACACTTGATCCAATAGTGGACAGGATTGGGAAATTTATGTCGAATTCCTACTTTAGCAAGGAAATCAAACACGTTCGCAGTCACTCGTAACAATTTACTTAAGTTAGAATAATGATGAGGATCAATGGCTAATATTCGTTGAGGCTCTGGTTCCGTCATGGGAGCGGTGATATTGGTCACTATGACTTGTGGCTTCTGTTTGGGCCACTGACCACCAACAAGCCATGAAGGTCCGTTGAACCACAGCGAAGACTTGACAAGTTGTTTTAATGTTAATCCTCGAGATAAATAATCTGCAGGATTGTCCTTAGTAGGAACATGTCTAAACTTATATCCTGCGGATAAATCATGAATCTCCCTGACGCGATTACTGACGTAAGGAGTTTTGTTGTTATTGTTTCTTACCCATTGTAAGACTGCCTCGTTGTCTGACCACACTACAATCTCACCAAAGTGGATATTATTGAGTGTCTTTGCCAAGCAATGAGCCAATCTTACTCCCACTAGCAATGCAGTCAACTCCATCTGAGGTAAGGATCTCTTCTTGATGGGAGCAACTCTTGCTTTAGATGTGAGTAAAATTGATTGAGCACTGTTAACTAAATAGGCTGCTGCGCCATATGCTTTGCCAGAGGCATCGCAAAAAACGTGCAAATTGGTGGGTAAGTTTGGTCCTGAAGCATTACGAGGAAATTTCAAAATGCCTAACTGATTAAAATCCGTTGAGAGTATTTGCCATTTGACTTGTAACTCACTTGGTAACGGATCATCCCATCCCATATGTTGCTGCCAGCACTCCTGCATTAGGAGTTTGTCCCTTATTAATATAGGACTAAGTAGGCCTAAAGGGTCAAATGGTTGACTGACAAATGAGAGCAGTGTTCTCATGGTAAGGGTTGAATTATCAGTTTGCACTGACTTGACATTCATCTCGTCAGTGTTGGTGTTCCATTCCACGCCTAGAACCTTTAATTTACTGGGTACCTGATAATCTGGAAATTCTTTCTGGATTACCTGGTTAAGCAGTTTATTATTTGAGGCCCATGACTGTAGAGGCATATTGGCTCCTAACAGTTCACGGTTAGCCTCATGGTAGATTTCTACCAGATCAGCTTGATCATTAGTTGTCCCCTGGAAATTGTCGACATACAAGTTGTCGCTAATGGTTGCCTTATAAGGGCTGTCTGATTTCCTCAAATGAGTGTCTAATGTTGCTTGCAAAAGAAACGGTGAGGACGTAGCTCCAAATAATACGGAGGCAAACCGATAGGTGATTACTTCACTGTTAGGATCCAGTGGATCCTTGAACCAGAGGAATTTTGTGTAGTCACGATCTTCCTCCTGTAATCCTACTCGGAGAAAGGCTTTGCTGATGTCAGCTGTATAGGCAAAAATGCCTGTGCGAAATCATAACAACACATCACGTAGCCTTTGTGTTAGGCTAGGTCCCGTTTGGAGACATTCATTTAAAGACACACTGCTCGGCTTTACTTTAGCACTGCAGTTAAAGACAATACAAATAGGTGTTGTCAATGAGTCTTTCACCACAGCATGGTGAGGTAAATAATGACCTGTTTTTCGGTCATCGTGTTCAACAACTTCAATGAACTTATTGTTAAGTTGTTGTTGGATAAGTTGGTGATACATGGTTAGTTTGTCTGGGTGCTTCTGCAGTCGTGTTAATTGAGACTGCAATTGTGAGGCTGCCATAAAATAATTCACTGGAAGTTGGGGATGATCTAACTTCCATGGAAGTCTTACCCAGTATTGTTTATTTGAGTAGACAACTGTATCCAGATATTGCTGGTAAGTCCATGTATCATCAGGACTTGGTTGCTCAGGGATGATGCCTAACGTATCTAAATCCCACAAACGATGTATTGGTGGGTCAGATTCAATATCCTCGGCTATTTCCCTGAAGCGTAGGGGTGACTGCTCTAAGCCTAGTCACGCCACAATTACATTATTGGATTGTTGGTTTGTGGACGCTGGACCTTGTCTGAAAAGCACTGGTCCTGTGAGCAATTTGCCCCCTGCGGACGACAACAAATTCATACCATGTTGCCTAGTGCATCCAGTAATAAATTTGTAATAATGATCCGCGCCTATTAGTATTCCAATATCTGTGAGGCAATCGGAATTTATTTTATGATCCGCTAGCCTCATGCGGTTTCGTTTAAGGTGTCCCGCAGTGCGAGCTAATCCTGTGACCTGCAGGTCCGTAGGAATCTTATCCACTACCACCGCATGGATTGGGCTAGTAGAAGAACCTAATCTAACTAGTAATTTAACTACCTTGTAGTCACGAGGTCCACTATTTGACAGGAAACCAGAAATGTTTAACTTCACACTTTTGGCAGGTTTTAAATTTAACTCATCTACCAACTGTTGTGTAATGAAGGTTTTCTGTGAACCTTGGTCAAAAAGACCCCTAGTGTTAATTCTAGATCTTCGGTTTATTAATTTAAGTTGAGCTGTAGGCAAAGTAGTATTATTGCCTGACTCCGTAGCAAGTACATTTACTTCGTGATGTACTTTACAATATTGCACTGCAGTAGAATTAGTAGAATTCTCTCCAGTGGTCATGGTTGGTGTAGAAGATTTTCTACATAAGGCGTAGTGGTGTACACCTTGGTTACAACGGTTGCAGGTACGTAGTGGTACTGCACATTTCTTGGGATCATGAGAGCCCATGCATTTGGTGCATTTGTGCAATTCCTGTAACCTTTTAACCCTAGCATTATACGTAGGATAAGCAGAACATTGGTAAGTGGTGTGTTCCTGATTGCAGAACAGACACTTTCTCTGGTTAATAGACTTAGTCTCTTTAGTAGACAAGTCATTGGTTATCTCTGAAGGAGATACTGAATAGGTACCTACATTTCCACTTCTTTTCCTAGTGGATGGAGTAGGTTTGGTTTTATATTTATTAGACTTACTCTGAGTCTGTTTAGGTTTGACTGAAATATCAGTATTAATTGGTTTGGACTCAGGTTTAATTTTGTCATGAGTCTTTAACCTATTAACTGTGAACCTCAACCCCTCGAAAATCTGATCGAGAGTAAGAAACTCAGTATTATAATGTGAGCAGAGCTCTGTCAAGACGTTTCGAGGTAATTTCCTCTGTAACAATAGCTTGATAGACCATTCAGAACTAGGTATATTAACCTTAGTGCCTAAGGCCTTCACTAGAGACTCTACTTCTAGTCTGAAGCTTTGAAGTGACTCTGGTCTACTGTTTGGTGCATTCAGATCTAGTAATTGATAATAAAGGGTGGCTATACTTAACTCTTTGTTGCAATAGTTCAACTTCAGGAGTTTTATAGCTTCCTCATAATTACTCTCATTAAGATTAAGGTTATGTATGACCTTTTTAGCCTCTCCTGTGAGAAGACTAAGTAGGTATGAAAATTTAGAAACCTTGTCTAGAGACTGTTTCTTATGGATGTGAACTTCAAAGGAAGTCCAAAAATTGTCCCAATTTTCTGTATCTAATCCTGAAAATGTAGGCAAGTCTAGAGTAGGTAAACGAACCTCTGGTAATTGATTATTGAAGTGAGACCCATTGTTACTGGTATTGGATCCAGATTGTTTGGCTAATTTAGATAATTTTATCTAAATCATAGATAAAGCCTGATAATTTTATCATGAGTCTCCTCTTCATATTGGGAGATGACGTCTACAGTTTGACTTGCTACTTCAGGATCAGTTTCTACAGTATTTAGCAGATCAAGGTAAGATTGACCTGCAGATCTGACTTGTTCAAATTTCAGATCAGCCAATCTAACTGATGCCTCTTAAGTGATAAGAGTCAATGGGATTATCTTTAGTTAAGCCCTCAGCCTTATTAATTAATCTGGTCAAATGACCTTTAAGGCCAATGTAGGTTCTCATCAATTGCTCAGGAGTAGCCATGTTGGGCTTAGGTTCAAACTTCACAGTGTTAGGGTATGTATTACTAATGAAGCTTGGATACTTGTTCATTAGTGAACAGGTAACATTAATTGTAGCCTAATTTAAGGTGACTACTTTATGTTTTACCTCACTTGAGGTTGAATGTACCTACCTACCTAACAACAAATAGCTAGATATTTTGTGTACTGTCTGAACTCCACCATTAGTTCTCGTCCGGTTAGCTCATCCTTATCACCATCAGAGTTAATGGAGATAATCCAGCAATACACAAAATAGATACACAAAATAATGCATACAAGAGAAATATTATGGAGACACTCCAATCAGAGTTATCTCAAAAATTAATCCCACCCTGTATAGGGTCAGCACAAATAATATAATACATACAACACTGACTAGCTTAGATCTAGTCGTAATAATTCCTAACTAAGAACTATAAAATTATTTAGTCTGAGCTTGTACCAAATTCAGCACAATCTCAGCCTAAATTCTACCTAATAACATGGGTAAAGATTATTGTGGTGCAGTAAGGTGAATATAGTTGTGCTGTATTTTTGTTTTTTTTGTTTTATAAGAGTGCTCTTGCACACACAGGTGAACAATTATGTACAGTTAAGTTTGGCTTGCTAGCCACAGCCTTTTGTGGTGGTTGATGGTGTTAATTAACTTGTCAACCACATGCAACCTAGATTCCCCTGACAAGTGTACACCATCTCTGGTCAGGTTCTGTCTATAAGGTCTGGCTGTAAATTGGATATATGTGGCATCCAATCTCACTCGTTTTTTCAGCCTGAAATTTATGTACTTAGCAGCTCTCAGGTAGTATTCTGGGGTTACTCCCCAACGATTATTTTGACTTGGTTGGCGAGGTTCCACTATTGTGAATACTACCGATTCACTGATGAGCTTGAAAGAAGAAATTATGGCTTTGAGGTGTTTGATCACCTCGGCTGGATGACGAGTGGGGTGGATGTCATTACCATCTAAGTATATAATGGTTAGATGGTGAGGCCACTCTAACGCAGGTGTTAGGGTGGGGTTATTGTAAAAGTTATGAGCTGTTGCTCCTGGTGACCTAAAGATTCTCACCTCGGTGTGAGGTATAGGTCTAAGTGTTGTGGATAATTGGCTATGACCCACTAAAGCTACCTTATACATGAGGTGAAAGTAGCAATATGTTAGTGTGATCTAGTCTAACTGATGTGTTACACTGTTAGTTGACACAATTAATTGAATAGTTAGTCTAGCTTCTATCACACAAGGATTAGTTATTAATGGTTAATATTTTAATTATAAATTTAATGCCTATCCGGTTCGAAGGACCATAATGTGGGATATTTGGGGCTTGAATCTGATCATTTAAATATTAATGTAGTAAATTAAATTACGAAGGACCACCCGCTTTTATAGTAAAGAGGGAAACTGAGAATTTCTGATCATTAGATAATTCCTAGATGAACCAGTGACTATGGACAAAATACTAGAGAATATGATCATAGAAATAATTAATGGGCTGTATAATTAAATGAATCAAACCCTCAAACACCTACATTGGGGGGTTATTACTGGAGGTAAGTACGTCCAGGAATTAGTGTGGTTCGTTCACTAATTCAATTAATAATAATCTAATCCTATAAAAATTATATTGAAACTGATATCATTACCATAAATGGGAACATAGATTATAAGTATAGTAATGAGAGTTACAGTAACTCACATTAATCCTGAGGAATTCTGCACATAAAGAATTGCAATAGATTCACGAAGGAATATAAAATCTTAGCTTAATGATGATTCCTCTAGACAAGCCATGGAGTTTCCTCTTATTCTCTGGACTCGGTAGGCTGACGAATGGGACGGATTAACATGGGAGAAGGCGGCAGGAAGAATTCTTCTCACGTGCTGCAAGACAAATATTTACAGTAGCAACTAATTTAACTACTGAATCTCTATATTCAAGAAATTGAGAGTTACAGGTGACAAAATTTAATCACCTGTTATTAGATGTTATCGTGCGTCATAACGGTCAATCACCCAGCTACTACAAAACTCTTTACTAGATGCATCACATAAAGGGAATATACTTAGCTGAAAGGGCACTGTATAAGATTTAAGATTGCCGTAATTCGCTTCCCCAGGCTCCGGCTAAGCCTATCCTGGATAGTGGCGCACTTCGCTGGCTGGTCACGTGTCGTCAAGAACCAGGTTAAAAGGTTCCTTATCTGACACCAGCACTAGCTGAAGATATTATCTGCAAGGTTATTCACGCCTCACAGTGGCGACTTTCATCTGAGGATGGATAACGTCTGCCCAAATGGCTGGACAATGGCGTCTCCTTGTGAGTACAGTATGCGCAGGTCTGCCTCTGAGCGGCTCTCCACGTGTACTGAGTTGGTCCTCCTCAACCCACGCCGCGTCGCGCGTTCATAAAACAAATTATGTCACGAACATTAATATTTCTCGCATTTACCCTTGAAACGTTGAAGACTGGACGGGTTTATTATTTAGAGGAAGAAATTATTATTATTTACCAATTTAAGAATAGTAAATATATAAGGGAGAGGAATTAATGTCTCCCCATGGCATTCACTGGTGACTTTAACTTTTATTACGAGATAATCGCTATGACTCCAACGCTCTATTCGGCTTTTAGTTGGAAGTCAATTCATCTGCAATTAGTTATCATACAGAATGCCTTAGTTATAGAGAATCGAATTTAATTCTCACATACATTGGATATAATGTGTTTACTGTAAGGAAATCTGACGCAATACTGGCGTCAGGTGACGTGAGAATTCTAGCCTACTGCACAGATGAAATTATTAGTACATGAGAATTCTGTGTGGTTAATTTTACTTACTACAATAGTTAGTATAGTTAGTAATAAGTAATGAGAATACAACAGTGTTGTATTCGGTGTTGGAAATATCCAACAGGGTGTGGGGGTGTGGAGGGTGTTAATAGGGAAATAGGGAGGCGATGCAGAGACAACGGTCCTTAATGCACTACCCACATTAGTTTCTTTTTTATCTTTCAGTCAAAAAACTTTCTTATGAACTGAACCAAACTGTCCTCAATAATTTATCATAAAAATGAGAATGAGACCAAATACAACAAACTACAATTCAAGCTGCATCAGAGTTTTTATGTTTACACTCTTAATTAATTATTATTTGTAATTATCTTTCGTAGTTTATGAGTTACACATTTTAAAATGATGTTTTCATCATTTCGTATTAGTATGATGCGTCCTCATGTTTAACAATATTAGTATGATGCATCCTCATGTGTACCAATATTGTTACTCTTCCAGCTTAAGGTAAGTTGAACTCAGAAAGCACTAAACCATTATGCCTATATATTACTTGGAAAGAATATAATGATAAGAATTTAGGATAGGACGGGTGGAAGGAATGGTGCCCAACCACATGGGCGGTTGGTGATTGCACGCCGAACTGTTAGAATCGAAACCTTCGCTCTACCGTCCTGCCCAAGTGGTTGGGCTTTTATTTTTGCAAATACGTGTTAACAATTGTCGATAGATTCTACCGGTCACATTCTCTCGTGTCCCTGAACGACAGTTCGCTTGGTTTCAGTGCATTATTCCTCTCTAATATTTTATGTGTTTAACTTTCCTTTGTGATTTTTTACTGCTTTAATTTAAAAAATTTTTAGTTTCTTTATTCAACTTCTTCAAATTACTTTTTGGTGTTAATTTAAAAACTAAAATTTTACTGGAATATTTTTCCATGTGTTGTATTTTTTTTTTGGGGGGGGGGCAGGGATAGTCCTGCACAGGCCCTCAAGTGTTACCATCCAAGTACTAACAAAACCCAACGTTCTGCAATTAAACACTAATCATATATTTTATTGTCTTTAATATAAACTAAGTGTAAAGTTGTAAATATGTGTATGTGGTGTATGTGTGCATGCATGTGTGAGTGTATATAATGTATGTGTGTGTTCATGTGTCAGTGCATATAGTGTAAGTGTGTGTGTGCATGTGTGAGTGTATATAATGTATGTGTGTGTGTGAGTGTATATAATGTATGTGTGTGTGTGAGTGTATATAATGTATATGTGTGTGAGTGTACGTGTGAATGTGTACATAGTGTATGTGTGTCCATGTGTGTGAGTGTAGGTGTTTGTGCATGTGTGATTGTATGTAGTGTATGTGTAAGTTGTTAAGTAGTTCAGCCCTGTATTCCCCCTATTCCTGCATATGAGTTAAAATTCCCCATTTGTAAATAACTAGAAGAAGTATTGGTGGATTTTATGAAGCATGAGAAGAACAATGATGATACAATTAGAATAAATATCGATTGAGGTTATTTTGGATGAGGCCATCAGGTGTCTCCTCCTTGATAAATATGGTGATGCAAACTGAGAGAGAGAAAAGAACTTTCCCGCCCAGAAGAGGGGGGGGGGGGCAAGATCGCTGGTACATTCTGGGTGCTATCGGGGGAGGAACACCTGGCGAACTGCGCGACTCCAGAGGAGGGGTGTATGCGGACGGCCGGTGCGGTGGGAGGAGCATCCCGTTCTCGCAAATTCGTAAAGTCAATATTGACTTATTAACTACGTGCATAGGTGATATACTAAACATAATAGATACCCTTAAAAAGATTCATAGAAAACACCAACCTTACTTAACCTTGTTAGTATCTTAAGATAAGCATCTTATTGCTTCGTAATTACAATTATTACTTAACCTATACCTATTATAGGTTAGGTAATAATTGTAATTACGAAGCAATAAGATGCTTATCTTAACATACTAAGTAGGTTAGGTAAGGTCGGTGTTTTCTATGAATCTTTTTAAGGGTATCTATTATGTTAAGTATGTCACCTATGCACATATTTAATAAGTCAATATTGACTTATTTAATTTGCGAGAACGGGTTGGAGGAGCAGCGCAACGCTTCTACACTGGATCTACGAGACGATACCCGATGCAGAATCAACGATCTGTAAGGTAGATAACTTTGCCCTCCCATTTTCCCGTTGTGTTTAGGAAAAGTGTCGTTCACCTGTAATGTGTTTATCAGGAATTGTGTGGCTTGAGATCGGACATAAACAGTTTTGTATAATTGTTAGGTACCAATTATTGTTTTCATCAGTGGAGTCACCAGTGATTAAAAGGTTACAAAACAGAGCAGAGGTGAAGTAATATATATTCCTGGGCAGTTGATCAGAGTTTAGGTTGAGAGCTTCATAACGGGGGATTTGTGAAATAGTTCAGTGTTGCCAGACACTCAGATATATTTCCAGAGTGCAGTCATCCACTGACATCGAGAGATTTGTGCACACGGCAATGTAGCTTTTTTTCGATAATTTTTTTTGTTTTGTTTTGAGATATATACAAGAGTTGTTACATTCTTGTACAGCCACTAGTACGTGTAGAGTTTCGGGCAGGTCCCTGGAATACGATCCCCGCCGCGAAGAATCGTTGTTACAACCAAGTACACATTTTACTGTTGAGTTAAACAGAGGCTACAGTTAAGGAATTGCGCCCAGTAAATCCTCCCTGGCCAGGATACGAACCCATGACACAGCGCTCGCGGAACGCCAGGCGAGTGTCTTACCACTACACCACGGAGACTAAATCAATCGGATTTTAATAGTGTTTCCTTCCTCCCCTTTATTTTCCGGAGTGTTGCTGAGAGAGGTTACTGTGCACCATACTACTATTGCCAGAGTACTAAACTAGGAGAATGAATTTACCACTGAGTTTGAAGTAGTAATTGGCCACAAAGTGAAGCGAGTCAAGTTGGAGACCTTGTATGGAAACTTATGGGCGGGTAACTCCACCCTGCAGTAAACCTTAGGTTTCCGTGTCACCGGACACCCAGAAACGAAACTAAGGAGGGGTCGAGTTACTTCACTCCCTGCGGGTTGCATGGCTGTGTTCAGTGGGGGAACTCAGCCCCGCAGGTTAAATGAGTTGCTCCCAAGAGTGAACAATGGCACCTAGGGAGGGGGAGTAAGTCCCCATTAGTCTCCAGAGAAACAGTGGCACCTCGTAGGGCAGGGTACGATGGAGTGGGAATCAGCGAGTCTGTCAGGCTGACTGAGTGGGGGTCAAAACCACTAAACTTTCTCCAGGTTAGTCTTATGGTTGACTAAATATGGACTATGTGAGTGTATGTGTGTGCATGTGAGAGTGTATGTGTTTGTGCATATGAAAATGTGTGTAGTGTGTGTGCATGTGAAAATGTGTGTGTGTGTGTGTGTGTGTGTGTGTGTGTGTGTGTGTGTGTGTGTGTGTGTGTGTGTGTGTGTGTGTGTGTGTGTGTGTGTGTGTATGTGTGTTTGTGTGCATGTGTGAGTGTATATACTGTGTGTTTATGCCTGTGTGTGTATGTATGAGTGAATGTAGTGTATATGTGAGCATGTGTGAGTGTATGTAATGTATGTGTGAGTATATGTAGTGAATGTTCATGCGTGTGTGAGTGGATGTAGAGCATGTGTGTGCATGTGTGTGTGTGTATATATATTGTAGGTGTGTGTGTACTCACCTAATTGTACTCACCTAACTGTGCTTGCGGGGGTTGAGCTCTGGCTCTTTGGTCTCGCCTCTCAACCGTCAATCAACAGGTGTACAGGTTCCTGAGCCTATTGGGCTCTATCATATCTACACTTGAAACTGTGTATGGAGTCAGCTTCCACCACATAACTTCTTAATGGATTCCATTTGTCAACCACTCTGACACTAAAAAAGTTCTTTCTAATATCTCTGTGGCTCATTTGGGCACTCAGTTTCCACCTGTTTCCCCTAGTGCGTGTGCCCCTTGTGTTAAATAACCTGTCTTTATCTACCCTGTCGATTCCCTTGAGAATCTTGAATGTGGTGATCATGTCCCCTCTAACTCTTCTGTCTTCCAACGACGTGAGGTTTAATTCCCGTAGTCTCTCCTCGTAGCTCATAACTCTCAGCTCGGGTACTAGTCTGGTGGCAAACCTTTGAACCTTTTCCAGTTTAGTCTTATGCTTGACTAGATATGGACTCCATGCTGGAGCCGCATATTCCAGGATTGGTCTGACATATGTGGTATATAATGTTCTGAAAGATTCCTTACACAAGTTTCTAAAAGCCGTTCTTATGTTAGCCAACCTGGCATGTGCCGCTGATGTTATCCTTTTGATATGAGCTTCAGGGGACAGGTTTTGCGTGATATCAACCCCCAGGTCTTTCTCTCTCTCTGACTCTTGAAGTATTTCATCTCCCAAATGATATCTTGTATCTGGTCTCCTGCTTCCTACCCCTATCTTCATTACATTACATTTGCTTGGGTTAAAATCTAACAACCATTTGTTCGACCATTGCTGCAGCTTGTCCAGGTCTTCTTGAAGCCTCAAGCTGTCCTCTTCTGTCTTAATCCTTCTCATAATTTTGGCGTCGTCAGCAAACATTGAGAGGAATGAGTCTATACCCTCTGGGAGATCATTTACGTATATCAGAAACAGGATAGGTCCGAGTACAGAGCTCTGTGGGACTTCACTGGTGACTTCACGCCAATCTGACGTCTCACCCCTCACTGTAACTCTCTGCTTCCTATTGCTTAGGTAGTCCCTTATCCACTGGAGTGCCCTACCAGTTACTCCTGCCTGTTTCTCCAGCTTATGCATCAGCCTTTTAAGGGGTACTGTGTCAAAGGCTTTCCGACAGTAAAAAAAAAATGCAGTCCGCCCATCCTTCTCTTTCTTGCTTAATCTTTGTCACCTGATCGTAGAATTCTATCAAGCCTGTAAGGCAAGATTTACCCTCCCTGAACCCATGTTGATGGGTTGTCACGAAGTCTCTTCTCTCCAGATGTGCTACCAGGTTTTTTCTCACAATCTTCTCCATCACCTTGCATGGTATACAAGTTAAGGACACTGGCCTATAGTTCAGTGCCTCTTGTCTGTCACCCTTTTTGTATATTGGGATTACATTAGCAGTCTTCCATATTTCTGGTAGGTCTCCCGTTTCCGGTGAACTATTATATACTATGGAGAGGGGCAAACAAAGTGCTCCTGCACACTCTTTCAATACCCATGGTGAGATTCCATCCGGCCCAACAGCTTTTCTCACGTCCAGCTCCAATAGGTGCTTCTTGACCTCATCTCTTGTAATTTCGAACCTTTCCAAGGTCGCCTGGTTTGTTGCCACCTCTCCTAGCGCCGTGACTTCTCCTTGTTCTATTGTAAAGACCTGCTGGAACCTTTTGTTGAGTTCTTCACACACCTCTTTGTCATTCTCTGTGTACCTGTCCTCGCCCACCCTAAGTTTCATCACCTGTTCCTTCACTGTTGTCTTCCTCCTGATGTGACTGTGTAGTAGCTTTGGTTCGGTCTTGGCTTTATTAGCTATATCATTTTCATACCTTTTCTCAGCTGCTCTTCTCACACTAACATACTCGTTCCTTGGTTCTCTGGTATCTCTCTCTACTTTCTGGTGTTCTGTTATTACGGAAGTTCCTCCATGCCCTTTTGTTCAGCTCCTTTGCTTTCATACATTCCTTATTAAACCACGGATTCTTCTTTTGCTTTTGTTTTTTTCTGTCGGGCTGGGACAAACCTGCTTACAGCCTCCTGACATTTTTGCATGACATAGTCGATCATGTCTGGTACGGACTTGGTTCTGAGTTCTGTGTCCCATTGTATATCCCATAGGAATTTATTCATCTCCTCATTTTTTCCTTTTCGGTACGCCAGCCCTTTGTTTCTCAGTTCTATTTTGGGGGAGATAATTCCTTGCTCTACCAAGTTCAATACACTGTGATCACTCGTTCCCAAGGGGGCTTCCAACTTAACTTCCCTTATATCCGACTCATTTAGGGTAAATATCAGATCAAGCAAGGCTGGTTCGTCCTCTCCTCTCATTCTTGTCGGTCCCTTGACGTGTTGACTTAGAAAGTTTCTTGTTGCCACATCCAGCAGCTTAGCTCTCCATGTGTCTGGTCCTCCATATGAGTCTCTGTTCACCCAATCTATCTTCCCGTGGTTAAAGTCTCCCATGAATAGTAGTCTGGATCCGTTCCTGCTAGCCACAGAAGCTGCTCTCTCTATTATATTGATGGTGGCCATGTTGTTTCTATCATATTCCTGTTTGGGTCTTCTGTCGTTTGGTGGGGAGTTATATATGACTACTACTATAATTTTCTGTCCTCCAGTTGCTATGCTGCCTGATATGTAGTCACTGAAACCTTCACAGCCCTGAATAGCCATCTCCTCAAAATCCCAGCCATTTCTTACCAGCAGAGGTACACCACCACCACCTCTTCCTTCCCTCTCTTTCCTCATAACATAATAGTCCTGTGGGAACACTGCATTTGTTATCGTTTTCGTTAGCTTTGTTTCTGTGAGGGCTATTATGTCTGGGCTTTCCTCTAGTACCCATTCTCCAAGCTCATTTGCTTTATTTGTAATCCCATCTATGTTAGTGTACATTGCCTTGAAGCAATGTTTCTTCTGTTTATTTTCTAGTCCCCTTCTTGGTGAGCATTAGGGGTGCAAGGGAAGGGGGGACAGGTAGGGTGTGGGTTAAGGACATAGGGGGGGGACATGGAGGATACCGGATGATGGGGAGGAGGGATTGGGAGGGTATGGGATGAAGGGGGAGGGGGGATAGGGGGAGGGAAAGGCAGGAGGGGGGACATGGTGGGAATGGGGGAGTGGTGATAGGTTCAGAATGGGGTGGGGGGGAAGGAGGGTTCGGTGAGCATTTGGGTGGGGGCAGGTAGGGTGAGGGGAGGCTACCTTGAGGTTACCTTGAGGTGCTTCCGGAGCTTAGCGTCCCCGCGGTCCGGTAGTCGACCAGGCCTCCTGGATGCTGGACTGATCAACCAGGCTGTTGGATGCAGCTGCTCGCAGCCTGACGTATGAGTCACAGCCTGGTTGATCAGGTATCCTTTGGAGGTGCTTATCCAGTTCTCTCTTGAACACTGTGAGGGGATTGCCAGTTATGCCCCTTATGTGTAGCGGAAGCATGTTGAACAGTCTCGAGCCTCTGATGTTGATAGAGTTCTCTCTCAGAGTACCTGTTGCACCTCTGCTTTTCAACGGGGGTATTCTGCACATCCTGCCATGTCTTCTGGTCTCATGTGATGTTATTTCTGTGTGCAGGGAGGGAAGGGAGACTTTTTATGCAGATGGGGGGGGGGGGTGTTGCCCTCCCCTCTGGTGTTGCTGGGATGCTGGTTGTGGGTTCCCCTCGTGTCTCTGGAACTGTTGTGTTGGGGGTTGCGGTTTCCTGGTTTACTCCTCTCTCCCTGCGCTTCTTTCTCGCCTCTGCTGCCCTGGCTCTCCCCTCCTTTGCCCTGTCCCTCTGCAGGAATACTTTCTTGTATTCCTCCACATACTGTAAACGACTCTTCCTTTCTAAAATAACCTCTTTGGTGGTCTCGTTTGTAAACACCACCTTTACCAGTCGGTTTCTGTCCTTGTTGTACCAGCCCAACCTGAAAACCTTCTCAATGTTTTGTTCAGCCTCTTCTATCTGTAACCCCTTCAGTAGCCCGTGTACTGCCTCACTATCCTTGCTATTCCATTCTTGCCTATTGGATCCTTCCTGTTCTTTGATGCCTACAAATACCACTGATCGTTTTCTCTCCAGCAGCTGGCTGGTGCACCTTGCTGCTTCCTGTGAGGTGGCTGCTTGCATGGCTACCTCCCTCACTGTGTCCATTGCTTCTGAGCTCTTTCTCAGTCTTTCTGCAAATGTTTCAGGAGCAGAGGCATTTCCTTCCAATGCAACATTTCCACCTTCCCTTTGGATGATAATCTGATGCTCGGCCTCTTCATTTTTCCTTGTGTGGGATTTGATCTCCTCCCATGCTGATGTCAGCTCACTTTGCAGGTTGCTAATTGTAATCCACATTTCATGCATCTCCCTCCTGAATTCCTCGAGAACTTGGGTTAACCCTGTGTCCCTGTTGCAT